>NC_056744.1:1391590499-1391675499 GCF_019279795.1 Protopterus annectens | reverse complement strand
ATGAAACCGGAGCACCCAGAGGAAACCCACACAACCACAGGGAGCACATGCAGACTCCACACAGAAGGTACCACAGCCGAGAATCGAACCAGAGAACCTCTTGCTGTGAGGCAGCAACGCTAACCGCTGCACCACCATGGCTGCCCTGAGTAGTTTTACACAATACTAGATGGAATTTCCTAAACACCTGGATAGAATTTCCTAAACACCGAGTGTGACAACCATGTCAATTAACCTCCCTTTGAACTGATGTTATGTATTAATTTACAGTTCACAATGTGATATTGTAATTAAAAAGTTAAAATACATTGTGAGACCATACTTTCTCCAGCAATAATGAAAAAAAAACTGCATGGACATGCTTTGCTACAGTTTATTTGCAAGGGCAGTTATATTATGAGGGAGGACTGGATTAGTGCCATTAACATGTGCCCTGTTTTCACGTACCATCACCTCAACCTCTCAAACAAGTACCATTAAAACTAGTGTCTACCTTGGGAGCCACACCTATGTTAGAAGTACAGTGAAATGTGTTACCCAGTACGACACTAGGGTCATAGGTAGGTACTAGGCTATCGGCTGAAAGACCTAAGTAACTCTAGCCAACAAGGTTCCCTGGCTTACGGACCCAAGAAAGTTAATTTCCTGTGCCCCTGTCAAGCAGAGCCACAGAAGTGATCCCCGGGGAGTATTTCCTATTTCCCATCCACTCAAGATTTTTCTTGAAGAGTGCTAATGAGGAACTTTGCTTGACATAGATGGGTACTACGGACATTGGGGAGTGAAGCCATACAGTAAAAACATTTGCCATCCATTGCTGGTAAACCAGTTGCCATCATACAATACTGAGATTTTTTTTTTTTTTGTATACATTTGGTTTGTCGAAGAAAAATTGACACCAGGATAAGAATAATGGTGCTAATTTTAACATGCCCGTTAGTTAAACTGCTAGATTTAACTCCCAGATGACGTGTGTGTTGTCTAAATGAATGTATTTTGGCACAAGCTTTTTTATGTTTTCTGAAAAGTTAAAAAAAGCATATTTAAATATTTCTTGGAAACGGGCAGGTAACCCTTCCAGTACGCAGCACACATTGCATTTTGGATGCGTACCCTTTGGCTTTAGGTGCAGCCCACCCGCCACCACAACGATGACAGCTGATAAGTTGCTTCGCTGTGGATTGAACCCAGTCTGAGCTGTGGCCACAGTGATGTCACGAGTGAGGAGCTATTGAAACTTAACACCAGCAAGTTGTAAATGCAAAGCGAACATTTCCCTTTTCCCTTCTGCAGAAGGCAGGTTTTGCAGAAGCAGCAGCAGCAGCGGGAGATCCTGGAGGTTGAGGGGGAAGGTAAACGGAGGACGGAAGCTGACTCCAGGCTCCGTGTTTGAGCCAAAAATGATTAGTAAATCTTAGTGCATGACCGCGCAATGGGCACCAATCTGTTATCCATCTAAGGTCTCTGTACTGAAGGCAAGTGTTGTGCTGCAGACTTACAATTACAGGAAACACATTACACACAACTGCCAGTGATTATGAAGAAGGCACTGATTTGCAGAGCAGCCACAAGCTGAGCGGGTTCTGGGTTACCGGACTGAAGCATGATAGAACTCTCTCCCAGCATGGACCGAAGTTGTTAAAGCTGGCTAGATCTGCTTGTATCATTTCCGACATTTATATATTTATTTGAGTGCATGTGAAATATCTAACTTACCAGCATCTGGCACTGGCTTCTGTTTACGGTTATCTATTCGCTGCCCGGACAAATGCATACAGATGTATTTAGGAGCCCCAAGGACAAGGAGTGGACGCATTTCCCCCACAGCATACAAGTAAGTAGTCATTAAACAGATGCCGGGCAAAACATGTTACTTACAGATAGGTGTGTTTGGAGGACGTTCATCTTTTCATCTAGGACGGATTAGCGAATTTTCCAAACACTGCTTTTTAAAACAGTTAAGAAATGTCGGGGTGATATTTGTGTATGTGTGTGTGTGTTTGGGGGGGGGGGGGGTACTTTGGTAGCATGCCACTCTCAGATGAAAACAAACTGCTTATTAAAGCATGTTGTTCCCCTATCCTATAACACTGGCTAGCAGCGAGTTTTTCCTTGTCTTTTTTTTCGAATACGTAGCAAGTCTCATTTATTTAAAATGATGTTAATGAGCTCGGTAGTTTGTAAGTCACTTGGACTTGCATATCCTTTACCTGACAGTTATTGAAGCAGCTTTCTTCACAGATAAGTGTGTTCATGGTATGTGTACGAATAGCTAATGTCAGTGGTGTTATTGCCCATTGCTTCTTGTGCTTTATTTTTTTTAATTTGTCACACTATTTATAAAATGTATTTTTTACAGTGACATTGTCGAGACGTTCTTGCTACCCTTGGGTAGTGAGGAGTCTCACCTGTATACCATACCTTTATATCCATCATACCTGGTGGCCCGTGGATATTAATAATAAGCTGCTGCTGCTGCACAGAGCTGCACACTGTTTCACTTTCTTGTGTGGTGATACATTGCCTACAAAAATGAGTAATCAGGACGTGCCTTACTCCAGGGTAATGTTGCCCCACATGCCACATTTTAGTAACTGTAAGAACAGACAGGTAGTCACAGTGTACACCTGGCTAAGCTGCTAAACCGTTGGAGAATTGTGAAGGCGCTGTGACGTGTCTGTCTGTAAGAACTGAACTTGTTGTATCCTGCAAGGCAGCTGCTACTGACAGGGCTTTCTGTAAGAAGTGCAGATGTGTTCTCATACTGTGGAAGTGTCCAAGTCTGATACTGACTGGTGGGGGTGGGGGAAGGTGATCAGGGCTCTGCGGGGAAATTTTTCTGGAAAATGCAACAGTCCCTGTATACTAATCCTTCCTTTAAACAGTACATGCAAGCGCGCGTACACACACACACATATACACATACACAAAGTAGCATTGTGTAACAGTCCAGAGAATGGAGCTATTTTTTTGCATATAAAAATCCGTTTAAAAGAGGCAGTAACAAGTCTGTAATAGTGTGTCCTGTACTTTCCATTCATTACCAGGCTTTCTCCGGTGTTTTACTTTAAATTACGTTATATTACTGAATTATCCTCGAGTTTTTTCATTTTTAAATATTTTGCAGCGGCAATGGGTATATGCGTATTTTTGCAGCAGAGTATAGTTGTGCGTAGCGCTTTCTGTAACTTGTGTTACAAGCCTCTCCATGTTTTTGGTAAGGCACTAACAGCCTGAGGTGAATTCCTCCGGCCCAAGTTGTAACTGAATCCAGATGAGGATGACTGAAGAAGTAGTAAAATAGTGGAAAAACAAAAGTCAGGGCCAGTAAGCCTAGTACATTCATGATTCAGGACATGGCAACACTGAAGTCATGTAACCGTTTTAGACACAAGTGCCCACCCCTTCTTTTGGTTACTCCGCATTCTCACAGGGGTTGCTACTCCCTCCCCTCGGTAGCTCCGTCTGGGTCCTCCTATCTACACACTTAGATCTTGTACAGTGATCCCATAAAACTTAAAATCCAGTCCAAATAATATGATTTAGACATTTGGTCCAGTTCAGTATAGAATTATAATTTTCGTGGGAATGACGATGCTGGTGATAATACCATTTAGTCACTAGCGGTTTAGTGTGTGTTCCGCTATTAAATCTGGAAAATAAAAAGCTTCAGTGTCGCTATTTAGTACAGTTTCTTCTTTGTAAGACTCACAAGCAGAAACATGTCTCGTTTTTAGATTGAATGAGTGACTAAGGGGGTTGGGTCTCCAGATGTATGTTCAAGGACTTAGGTTCGATTCTCAGAAATGTGAAAACGTAAGTATATTTAAGAAAGTAAGTCTGAAACGGCTGCTTCTGGGTGAATCCCCCTTCAGCGATCTCAGACTTATAATATACAAGGGGTGGATTGTAGGGTTGCCAGATATTCAAACGCGCAAAGTGGGACACGTGTTTTATGGAAATGTGAAGTTTTGCAAGACAAACCATTCCCACATGTCCAAAGGATTGGGCTTCACTTAATCACAATTATAAAATCTTGTTATTATAGAATTTGAATGTTGGTGCTGTTTCACAAAGTACTTCGGCGTTTTCGATACAAAACAGCTGTGTTTTATATGATACAGCTGTTAAACAAGACAAACAAGATTAGTACTAGGCTAACTGCCCTTATGGGCCATTTTAAGCGTAGCATGGAAGAATCAAACCAGGCACCTTGTGTCTGTAAGGCAAACACCTTATTCATTATACCAAAATTCTCAGATGGTAATTGTCCTGCTTAAAGAAGGAGCGGTGGCATTGCAATCCTAGTGGAGGGATGAATTGTCTTTTTTTTTGGGGGGGGGGGGTTCTTGAATTTTTTTTTTTGGCTCAGTTTGGGGACTCCTGCGGTTTAGTCTGGAACTTAAACACACACACACACACACACGCACACACACACACACGCACCAATGCACACACACGTGCGAGCTTCTGTGCGTGTGTGTATTCGTACTCTCTCTCTCTCTCAAACACACACGAGTGTGAGCACACAGACTATCTTCTGACATGTTTTTTAAATATTATTCAATACACATACACATGTGCACCTGCATATCATTACATATAAAACATAACATACATGCTTATGCTGTAACTAGATTCAACAGATGGAATAAAGTGTGTGTGTGTGCCTTTTTGTTGATGCAGTCAGAGCTCAAGTTTTATATTTTGAGCTATACATTTTCTATTTTTTAATCTTTTAGCCATTTAAAAATTAATTTGAGGTAATGAACTCCTGGGCAAAATAAGTGTACTTTTATCACTTCCTGGTCAGTTTCAGTTTACTATAACTAAGGTGGTGTTTGGCAGGTAGTAGCACGGTGGAGTGTAACACACAGTAGGCTTTGTCACTGTAGCACTCCCATCTATTTTGCTTGCTTTCTCTTTTTGGTTTAGATTACACTTTAGGTGGGAAATACACTTCACAAGCCTCTCTAACATATACAATCATAGTTTATTTTCTTCAGTTTATAACAAGTCAGTGTCAGTGTTTACACTGGTCTGTTGACATTTATGATGCAATGTAGAAACTCTGAATATCCATTTTTCTCTACCCAAGAAATGCATTTGCTTCTCTGCTTAGCTTAGGTCTTTAAATCTGCACTTTTTGTGGCCAGAAAGAAACCTTATACTTAAGAGGGTCGGGCAGTACTGAAATGCAGTGATGGGACTTCCCTAGAATACTTCACTGGCACTGAGGGTGAATGTGTTTTTACTAACAGATAGGAAACTTGAATACGTATAACGATTCCAAGCTCCTGCAACTGCTGTGTGTGTGTGTGTGTGTGTGTGTGTGTGTGTGTGTGTGTGTGTGTGTGTGTGTGTGTGTTTCTGATTTCACTATGACATTCTTTAATTCCAACCTGCTAACAGTGCTCATACATATGTGGAGATAAGTTTTATGGTTTATGGTTAAGGAGATTCAGATTTGATTTACAGAGTGCTGGAACAGAATTATATGAAGTACAGTAATATCAGGCAGGTTTTATTTGTAATGCTTACAGATTAAAGCAGCAGAGTTTAGCTTTTCTTTTAACCAGATGTGATAAACTCAGTAAATATTAGTGTACATTTTCGCATCCCTACACTGTAGCTGCTGTATGCTGGTTAATAAGATCTTAAGCTGAATTTTGCAAGAAGCTGTGTAGAAACAATTAGGTACAATCCTTGCCCTTCTTAAGCAAACATTACAGTTCAGCACCATTATTTAGTCAATGTCTTTGTCAAGCAATGTATCTCCCAAAACACTGTGTTCAGGTGTATATCTGAAACTCACGTTTGAATGGCTAAAGGATTAAGAAAAAATGTAAAGTGCGTGTGTGCGAATACGTGTGTGTCTGCACACACTCGCACACACAAGCTAAGGTAACAGTATGAGTACTGACATGTAAATGGTCAGCTTTGTTATCAGCAGCTCACAGTGTATTCTAACTGCTAGGTTACACATCCCTGGAAAATGAGGCTTGTGTGGCTTTAGAGATACTATATTTAAGTATATATTTAAGAAAGGCTCACACGTGTGTGCGTGTGTGTGTGTCAGTCAGTGTGTGTTAGAAGTTAAACCTCATAAAATATGTGTAACAAATATGTGCATGCACACGCAAGTGTGTATGTGTAGGTGTGTGTGTGTGTCTGTATGTGTCTGTGTGTTTGTATCTGTGTTTGTTGGGAGGTAAAGCCCATAAAAATATGAGTAACAAAGTGTGTGTGTGTGTGTGTGTGTGTGTGTGTGTGTGTGTGTGTGTGTGTGTGTGTGTGTATATACTAGTTATGTCTGTGTGGTTCTGTCATTTCTGTGTTACATTTGGCTGTTTGGTTTAAAGATCACACTACATGCCTACATGCCTTTTAAAGAGAAAAGGTTATGGAAGTGTGGTCATTCTGAGTTGTGAATTTGTGTATAAAATACAGTATTTTTCAAGAGGTGTCTGAGTGTAACTTTTAATAATAACTTATACGTCTGTATTTTCATATGAAAAATACATCAGTAGTTTCTGTGGATACTGATAAATCTGATATGTAAGATGTTCTGCACTAATTCAGAACTTTGGCTGGCTCTGCTGTAAGCAACAGATTAGAAGTTAAGTAGGCTGTGCATATTATAATTTATACACATATGTACTTATTTAATATAAATTAAATAAGTACATATTATAATTTATACACATATGTACTTATTTAATTTATATTGGTGACTGGGTAGATTCATTTTCAAAGAGCACCATCTGTTTACAGGTCATCACATGCTTTACATTACTGTGATAGGTAAAAAAAAGTAATAATTGGCATTGCCATTTAATAGTAATATTACTTTTTTGGCCAAAGTACAATAACATTGCAGTATGGCATAACGCTAGATCAAATGTCTACATTTGTCAGCTGCATTATTTACTGCAGCCTAATATTAAAAGAATCCATTTCGCAAGGGCAAACTATAAATGGAGACAAGTAAGTATTACATTTCAGTGTTAAGTACTACAGACATGCAGCTGTCCATGGACATACTTGAAAAGTATCCTCCATCATTGAATAAAACACACACTCTGCAGTGGCTACAGGCAAATTACAACTACAGTAATTGAGCATTTCTTCTAAATGTCCTGAGATATGTTTCTTAAAAAAGGAATGATTTGAAACTTTCAAGTATCCTAGACTATTGTTATTGCATTCCTCTTCAGCCTGGTGTCGACATCTGATCCACTAGCAACACATTATATGGTTTTGCAATGGTGTTTGTGGTCTAAGACTTGTTTGTCTTTCGGCTTTTCCCAGTTAGGGGTCGCCACAGCAGAACTCCGGTCCGCTAATGATTGGCAGTAGATTTTTACGTGCTGGCTTGCCAGGCCTAAACTATGGAATTCCAGAGTTAAAAAGCCCACAGTCTGAGATTTTATTTGCTTGATTTTTGGCACTGGGATTGACAGACTACTGAGTCACTTGAACATTTTTTTCAGACTCAGTCCAGGAACACTGTCAGATTAAATGACTTGCTCAGAGTTATACATCAGGCCAATAGATGTTGAGGGAACCAAACCATGGGCTACTGGATAATGTTCGTTAACAGGTCCTAGTCTTGAATCATCTGTGCTTTCAGATTAATGATATTCCAAAAACTGTAGATATTCCAGATCACTGACACAGCAGAAGTTTTATGCTTTCCTACTTTTACGTTTTCTCTTTGAATCCATTTTAAAGCTGTCTGTGTTGCAGTCTCAGATCTCAGGACTGAGAGGGCAATATAGCATGATTAGGTTATAACTATTAGCTGACGTTGAATTATTCAACACCTACTTATATGATGCTCACTGAATTGAAAAGAAAAACAGTTATCTGTAATGATAGAGACCGTGTTTTCTAAACCATTCTGGCTGTGGTGGAGAATTCCTCTTTCTCCAACTTGCAACAACAATAGAGATACAATAATATAGTTTTGAGATGCAGAGGCAAGCCCCCCTACATTGATGTCTGTAGGGGCTGCCATCCACAAATGCACACACAAAAACAATGTTTTTACCCTCCAGCCCTCTCCACTTTATGAACACCCAGCTGTCAGCCATGCATATGTCAGCAAGTCGAGAGTTCCCACATTAATTGCTGGCTAATAGTCATATATTCAGCCAAAAGTTCACACGTTCATTATGATATCCGATGTACAGAGAAAATGGTTATTCCAAGTAGTTACTAGGATTCAGCATTCTAATTTTCATAAAATCTCATTTGAGAAATCTAGCTATATATTTTTTTCTCAATTTCAGCTATTGTGTTTTGGTATTTTAGACTTTTGTCTTATTCAGTGCTACCTGCCAATGATAAAACATGAGTTCTATAGCAGGTATCCTAAGTGTCAAGAGTAAACTGAGGATGACGTGACCAAGAGCGCCATTGGTCAAGTTCTGCCCATCGAGGGTTATGTTATTACATCCAGTAGCTCTTAAGGTCTTTGCTCAAGACCAGGGCACTGCTAAACTGGGGGGGATCAGACAGTCAAGCCCTGGCAACCAGGAGGGTGGGGCCACATAGATGACAGAGATTCTAGGAGAGGGAAGAATAAAGTAGGTGAGAAAAAAAATGTTGCTAAGAGGGATGAGTTAGGAAAGGAAGCTTAAAGAAATAATGTTTAAATTAAGGCAGAATTTGTGCAGTTAAGGAGGGAGCAAGATATAAAACTAAATGGTATGTAAAGATGTTAGATATCATTTAAATGCAGGTGCATTTATTTATTTATTACTATTTGATAACCAGGTAGGTGCAGTGGTCTGAAGACCACTTTTAACCATTGGAGAAATACAGTGTGGTGAAAAATAAAAAGAGCTGTGAAAGGAGAAACAGAAACATGCAGCCAGGAAGTGAGGAAACAGACATCTGCCCATATATTGCAACAGTTTAGGATAAATAACATCTGGGGAGACACCAGGCTGATAATACAGTTTGTCTATACAATAAAATGTTTAAAATGGCAAAATACAGTGACAGATATATTATGCAGTGCATCTAGATAAATCGGCACAGTGGAGTAATGTAACAACCAGTGAAAGGGGTTAATGCAGTTAGTTAAGACCATGTTGAGAGTAGTCAACTCCTGATAATCACAAGAGTGGAAACAGTAAATCCAAGACGGAAGTTCTTAACACAGGCGTGATCGGCAGGCAGACAGGATGTCTTCTTGCAAAAAATCCAAGAAACATGTTTAAGTGATTTTGCTTGTAGTCAGTGAGTAACAAGGCAGGGTAGAGAAATGATTAATGACTATGTCTTGGCTGTGAATAAGGAAAACTACTAGAGGAAGAAGAGCAGTAGAGAATGTTAGGCAGGGTGGAGAAATGATTAATGACTATGTCTTGGCTGTGAATAAGGAAAACTACTAGAGGAAGAAGAGCAGTAGAGAATGTTGGGTGCTCAAGAGACAGGAAGCAAAGACATCACATATCCATACCCAAAATAAAGAGAAATTGATCAAACGTTGCTGTAGGAAGTTCACAAGGCATCATCAACGCCCTTTTTCCCATTTCTGTATGGGGTCATGGTGTTATTCAACTGCATCCACTTCTCACAGTCCACAACTGATCTTCCACCTTCTGCGATAGTCATGCCTACTTGCCACAGTTTGTCTCTCCCACACTCTATCCACCTTTTGGTGGGATGCCGTCATCTTTTCTTTCATGTCTCCTGTCTCTCCCAAATGTGCTTTACCATATCAAATTTTGCTTTCTTGCATATGAAGGGGAACCATTATAGTCATTTTCCTTAGCCTTCTCTCTAACTGGGGCTACTTTCGTTTCATCTGCCCATAGTATGCATCCTACTATCCTTCTCAGATACTTCATCTCCATTACTTCAGGCTTCCTCAGCTGCTCTGCCTTCACTGCTATGAAGAGGTACTGTTTGCACCATAGTTTTGTACCTCTTACTTTTCACCTTCTTTGACAGTCATCTGTCACATGTGACTCCTGACCCTTTTGTTAGTTGGCTGCGGTGCTTCTCATTCTAGCATTGACCTCCTCATTCAAATTTCCCTTCTCCTAGACCTTATTTTCAGATAATTCTGTCTCGGTTTTTCACTTTTTCTGATTTTCATCATTTGCAGCCATGACCACCATCTTGTCTGTACTCAAGTTTCATCCCATGTGCCTTCAGTTTTGCATTTTAGTCCTCCTATCATTTGTTGATGTCTCTGGCCACAGTTTGCTTGCAGTGCCACGACATCTGCATACAGCAGCTTTGTTCTTTCCCCTCTGACCTATGTGCTAACGTAGACCATCACCAGTATGAACAAGAGTGGGCTCAGAACATAGTCAAGATACACACTGGTTCCCACTGGGAACCCCTCTGTGAGTCCAAATACTGTTCATATTTGTGACATTGCATCCCTGTACATAGTCTGCATTATTTCACCTAGGGCTCTTTAACTTTGAGCCTTCACAGGACTGCATAAATCAGCTTTCTTGGGGCCTTGTCTTATGCTTTCTGTAAGTCTCAAAGTGCTCAGATGGACTCTTTCCTCATTTTCAGCTTTTTTCTCCACTTTCTGACACACTACAAATATTGAATAAGCTGTTCTGCATCATGATCTGAATCTAAACTGCTCATCTCCAATTTTTCTTTCTATTACTATGTGTATTCACTTATCTGTCACCCTGTCCAGTACTTTCATGCAGTGTGACAAGAGTTTAATGGCTCTGTCCTGCCCACAGTTGTAAATATCCCTTTTGTTCTTGTACAGTGGCACTAGAAAGCTTATTCTGCAGTAATGCAGGATACACTTCTCTCCCCATGCTGTGACAAGTACCCTCAGAAGCCTCTTCACCCATAATGTACCCAACATCTTAATCATAACTGCCATGACCTTATCTGAGCTTGCCACTTTCAGTGACTTCATTTTCTTTAGTGTACATTATGCTTCCTCTGATGGCTGTGCATATGAAATCATGAAGACTACCCTATCTTTACACTGGGATCTAACAGCTATGAGTCTGGCACTGATTCTAATGATATATTTCACTGTTATCAGAAGTCGCTTACCACAATTTCCAGTTTTAATCTCTCCTGCTCCTGAGAAGTAGAATCTGAATCCCAAATGAAGAGACTTTGCTGCACTGCCCTTCCATCTTATCTTCTGGATGTACAGGATATCCAGTCTTCTCATTACTATCATGTCATCTACTTCCAAACTGCATCCAGTCAGGGATCCTATATTCAGAGTAACAATCTAGCTTTCACTCAACAGAGCTGTCATAGATAACCCAGTCTCTGGGCAACTGGACATTGGCCAGCCAGTAGCTTACTCAGCCAGGGCTGCTGGCCTTTATGGCTAGCACACTCTAGCAAATAGGAACACACAGACCCTGCCGACAATTAGTATGGGACCCTGGAATAGGGAGGAGCATGTCAGATCTTCAACCTGGTTAGCACTTGGCAAATGTCCATGACCCTTTAGCATTAATCAATGTGACCAAATCACCTAGAACCAAATTTTACACCTCCAAATGGCAACCCTGACAAAATGAGAAATCTGTGGTCTGTGCTCTCGTGTCTAGAGGACACTACATACCACTATTGACACATAAAGTGGTTGGTTTACATGAACCATCCCCCAGCAGGCAACACTAAAGTCCATTAAGCATTGGTTATTCCCAGAGAAGTACGTAGGTTATGCAGCCCAAGTGTGTCAGGAAAAAGGTTCATGTGTAACATACTGGGCCCTTTAGCAGCAAATAATTGGACAATACTACCTTGATTTATTTTAATGCTGTCATTGTCCCTTCAAAAAGTCATGTTTGTGTAGACTGTAGCTGGTGAATTTTTTAGCATTCTTGGGGTTTCGGTAAAGGTCTTCTGAGAACTGTTGTAAAGTTGTAAACCTGAATTTCTCCAGTTCCATTTTTTTTTCAGGGATTAGGTCAGCTAAATGACTTACAGGATGTTCAGTGATGAATGCTGACTAATTTGTTACTGACAACCTTTAGACATTGAATTAAGAATAACTTCAGTGCGATTGTCTGATGATAAGAATCACTTTGACATTTCTTCCTAATAGCATTGCTTACCTCAGTCACTAAAGCAGTTTACAGTTTTGTTGCAGTCTATTAAAATAAAGTGTATCCTTAAATGTCTGCAATAAAAGTAATTTTACCAAGCTTCTCCTCTGTTGATGTGATCTTTAAAAATAATTGGTTCCGAGTGTATTTTTTAATAATCTGAATTAAAGAAAATTCCCACTCCTTGTCTTCTTTCACTGATCTGGCACATTTAGTCAATTGCCAGTGTGGCTGAGTGAAAAATGAAAATAAATCATTCCTAGCTACTCATTGTAGTGTCCAAACTCAAACCTTAGCCATCGTTCTTTACTATAATCTGTAGAGGACAGTTTCTTCAATGTTGGCAATCCCAGAAATGACATTGGCTGAGGTGTCCCAATTCCTCAATTACTAGGAAATCAAGTCGTTGATCTAAGGAAAACTATGCTCATTTTCTTTAAATGTATTAATCTGAAACCTAGATTATCATCAGCCAGCATTCCTTCTTGGCTGCCAACCCTCACCCTTGTTACCTCTCCTTAAAACACAGAGCTGTACTTCTTTTCCTCTGTGTACCAGAGAGATGTCTTTGCACTTCAGGAGCCAGTCACTAACTAATGTATGTCATTTTTCTCCTGTGATTTCCAACAATTGCCTAAATGCAATAAAACAGCACTGAAGTTGTCACTATAAAAATATGAAAAGGCATGCCGGTTTTGTCTATACAAGTATCCAAGTAAAAGGAAACAGCTCCAATGCTGAGAAGACTCCCGTCACAAAAACAGAGAATCAAAATATAAGAAAAAACGGAGGTCTAGCCACGAACAAAATCCACATCCAAAAGTCCGTTGTAGAAAGGGTAAAACAAAATATTTATTTCATAAACATATAAAGATGAGCGCTTTCGCGTAGTATAATCCATGCTTCATCAGATAACAATAAATGCAAACCTCTTCCCTTAAATACAAAACTAGACGGGAAAATCTGATTAATTATCAAGCAATCAATCAATGAAGGCAATGCATCTAGATACATCAATTAAATCAACATTAAAAAACAGTGATGCATAGTGCAGTCGCTAAAGAAAGAACAATAAATAATTATGTTTCCATAAACTTAAAGTACCCCAATTGAACATCGAGGTCTATACAATTATACATATGCACCATTGCAAAAAACACAAAACATGCGCAGCAACTTCGCGAAACCCAATTTTAGGTTCATTATATTGCAGGCACTCTATATATTCCTTCACTAAGGATAAGTTAAAAACAAAAATAACTACATTCTAAAACAACATCAAGAACCTAAAATCTAGTTAACCACACATAAGCTTAATGCGCGTCGCCTATAAAATCATTTCTTCAATACAAAGGCGCTATATAAACACGCTGTGTAAAAAGCATATGACCCTGTCAAATGCAATGTTAAACCCATGCGTATAAACTCATAAGATACATATACAAGGCATGTACGTAATACTAAATAGTAAAATGCATCTGTATGCAATAAAATAAATACATATCTGCATAAACAACACTACCTACAAAATCATTAATTCAATATAATGCAAACGCGCTATGTAAAAAACTTGTAACAAAGACTAATGTAGTAGTAAGCATATGCCAAGAGATGTGAAAAACCGTCTGCTAAAGACTAAGTAATAAAATGCAAACTGTATAAAATATAATGAGGTATGATGAAGCAAAGTAATGTACCTCTTAATAACAATATAGTAAGTGCTCTGGAGTCCTGAAGGTATTAACTTAAAATAAAGTAATATACCTCTTAATAAGAATATCATAGGTGCTGTAGAATCCTAAAAATCCTCAAACTGGCTATTTTTAACATTTTCCACCCATCCACTCAGGCTGTCAGCAGACCACCTATGGATTCTGTAGAAAATGATGCATGCACCTTTGCATGCTAAAGAGATAGCTAAAACGATTAGCATTTCAAGGGATACACTGGGATTCTAATTAATTTAGTTGACTACAGATCCCATGGAAGTTAGGCTACAAGGAATACTTCTGCGTGTGTTATTTATTAAGCCTCCTAATATGACATAATGCCTGAGTGGGTGAAATATCTGCCACAACTGAAGAAATACACCCACAGAAGTGAAGAATTATACCCAACATCAAGTTTCCATATGTGGAAATATGGAAGTATAATTTACAGTGGAAATGTGGCATATCTACAACATCTTGGAATACTTGTACTATAAGGAGCAAACCTGGCTTATAATTGGAACTGCTGGAACTGCAGGGGAACATATGTAAAGATATGTAACTCTTAGTTTTCTTCATGAGGAGAAATAATAACAGAACATGGTGGTAAAAAAATTAGTATATTCCTATCCCACAAATAACCTGCCTCTTGCTCTTTAAAAGAAAACAAAAGTCCTACAAAGACTATATATGCGTATGTTACTGAGATGCATGATTTTGGATCAAGAGGTAATCTGTCATATAAGAAGTGATGAAGCAATGACCAGGCTATTAAAATAAACAAACGTAGCCTCATCAAAAGCTGTGGAGGTATGTAGAGTAAGTGAATTTAGTAGTGGAAAGTTAAAGGAATTAATGATAAAAGCACATTGTGAGTCAAAAATATGGTAGCAATGAAAACTACCACAGCAAGATATGTTGAAAACTATTGGATATGAAAGACAAGACCATGGGCTAATGTATAGTAACTACAAGAGTATCCAAGTTAGGATGCTAGTATGTTTGCATCATTTTAATTAAGCCTTGCAGTAGGAGTGACTGTAAGCATGACAGGAAGCCTTACCCACCTCTGGGACTGGGACCCACAGACAAGTGCTGCATGCATACACATAACTAAATGGTATAAAGCTGGTATGGTAATGTGGTACAAAGCTAATCAGATGTGTATTCAGGCGTGCACAGTATTTACATATTGAAGGGATTGCATAGTAAAACAGAGCTTCCACATTATAGGAAAGAGTGGTGCTAAGATGATAAGGTAGATAAATACTACCACATATGGGTGTTTGACCAGTGTGGTGGACATCACCAGAAAGGCAGGCTAGCACAGTATAGTTCAAGCATGTCCATGTGCATAATGTAGTGCAGCATATCTGGCACCTCAAATAACCTAAAGAAGGTCAACAAAGCAAAGTGACAGTGCTTGCCCAGTTCATTATTGAAATCTGGAGGAAATGAGACATAGCAAGCAGAGGAAAACTCACAAAGGTAGCCATGAGATATGTAAGATTGGGGGTAATCATTTTTGTGGAATCAATATAACTGTATGTATGCATATGTGTGTGATTAGAATATGAAATAATCGGGGAGGGATAGAGGGAGAAGGGAGGACAGCAGGGCTAGACAGACAGATAGACAAACATAAAACACAGAAACCAAGAGGAACAGTATATATACACATACACACAAAATGTGGGTATGACAATGGATGGACACAGACTAGTAGAGGGCAGACAGGTGGTGATGGCAGTAGTTGGTCAACAAGTAAGGTATGGGAAATGGCACCTGGATAGGGATAGTGCAGTGGTCATGGTCAAATGCCAGGCTGACCCACAGGTCAACATCCAGTCATTAATCACTTCTGAAATCACGGGCAGGTTGTGGCCCTTGCGGCCTGATAGTGGCCTGCTAGTTGGGGCCTACAGGCTGTGTTACATGACAAGGCAGGCCTCTTGCATTTAGCAGACTTCTGATGATAGCAGCCCTTGCAACTGATGCAAGAAGATGAGGAGAGACCCCTTCCAGCTACTGTCAGTACAGCAGCTGATGCGCCTCTCTTGAGAAGTGACCACAATTGCCACTAGTGATCCTACCAGGTGAGCTTAAGCAGGATCCTCCATTCCACTTTGGAAATGCAGATGTGGCAACCACTGGTGATCCAGTGCCAATGGCATTGGATGGCTCACACTGGAGCTACTACTGTCACTGCACACCCTCCACCACAACACAGCCTTCAGAAGGATGAGATGAAGAAAGTACTTTAGTACCCACCTATGGTACATATACAATGGCAGTTGCACAGAGGAACTCCATACATAGCATATATACCCTGCTGCTGAGAGAGCTGCTATCTCTTCCTGTGACATCCAGCCGTATTCATCTGTTGCTCCTCAGGTGCATTAAAAGAACATATGCACACCTCAGTACATAGGTGCACCAGGCAATACAGTAAGAGGCCAAAAATGCTTTAAATGCATGCCCTTCCCCCCACGCGCGCGCGTGTGTGTGTGTGTATGTATGTATGTGTATGTGTGTGTCTCTCTGTCTCCTGCTCTCTCTAATTTTTGCCTCGCACTGATGAATCATGGCAGGATGCTGTCCCTGTATGTCACTTTACCAGTGCCAGCACTGCTTACCAGAATGCGTAATACAGTAGCACCACTTACTATCCTAGGAAACTCCTGTTAGGATCCCACCTTGCACATGAGGCCATCATCTCACTTGAATAGGTACTTAGATAAAACTCTGTGCAGGAAGAACAAGAATGTCTTTTTATTTATTTTATTTATTTTACATTTGTTGACTGGGCTAGTCTAACTGGATATATGTCCATTTTCAGTAGAGGCCCGGGGAGATAAGTTCCGAGGAAACAAAATAAAATTACATGTACAAAAATTAATGTATACAATGAACATTGCAGGTACAGTACAGAGAATAATCAAAGAGGTCATTCGTTCATAACATAGTGCAAAATATACAGATACAAGTAGTACAATACAAAATGTAGTTGCAATACATCATAAAGAAAAAGATGGCAGCTGAATTATACAATATATTAGTATACAAGTAGTCCTAAAGAAAAAGTAGGAGCTGAATTATACAATATATTAGTAAAAGTAGTCTCCTTAATGAGATTCTGAGGATGTAAGTAATGGTATCTAGAAGGACAACGACAGTTGTTATTAAGAAAAGGAACTTGATTACTGAGAAGAGGGGGGTAGGTTGAACCAAGTAAGAAGAACTAGTTGATCAGTCAGGTTTAGTACAGGGGCACAACCAATGTGTTCTGAGGAAAAGTTTGTTTGTTTTTAAAGAGTGATATAGAGGGAAGAGAGGAAGGTTTGCTAGGAAGAAGGTTCCAGGATTTTCCAACAGTATTAGAGAAAAGAGTCCCCAGCCCTGTTGTTTGATTTACAAATATTTACAAGAAGTTTATGTGATGATCGTCAGGTCTTTATATTTTTGTAGGGGATAATGAGGGTAAATAGTATAGGGGTATTGGTAGGTTGGTAAAGGGTTTTATGGGCAATGGTAAGTTGGTGGAATTTAAGCTGATTTTGTAATTCAAGCCATCCCAGTTGTTTTAGATTACAACAGTGGTGGGTTCTGAAAGGGTTACCTGTAGCAAATCTGGCTATGTTATTGTAGGAGTTTTCCATTTTATTAAGGTTATTTTTAGAAAGATTAGTATATATGGGTGAGGTATAGAGGAGAGTAGAAATTAGATGGGTGTGAGCAATAGTTATTCTAGCTGCAGGAGAGAGGAAGGGTTTGATCCTGTAGAGAGAGCCTAGTTTTCTATTAACAGATTTTAGAGTATTGTTCATATGGGTGTTGAAGTTAAGGTTGTTATCTATGGTGATACCTAGTAGTTTGGTAGTTGGATCTGGGAATATGAGAGTACCATTACTGCATGTTACTGTAAAGTCTATCGGGGGGGGGGACTTACCAAGTAGGAGTAAAAAGGAGGAGTTTAGTTTTCTGGGGGTTCAGAAGGAGACAGCGCTGTGTAAACCATTGTTCAACTGTGTTAAACACCTTTTGGGTAAGGGAGTGAAGTTCAAATATAGATGTGGCTGAGCATATGAGTGTGGAATCATCTGTGTATTGTATGCATGTAGCTTGGGAGATTGCTAGGTGAAGGTCATTGATAAATATAGAAAATAGGAGAGGTCCTAATATGGACCCTTGAGGGACACCAATGTTAATGGGCAGATGGGTAGATAGAATGTTATGCCAAAGCACAGTCTGTTGTCTATTATCCAAATAGGACTGGAACCATTTTATAGCTAGTGCATCTAGTGACAGGGATTTGAGGATATTTATAAGTATCTGGTGATTTACCATATCGAAAGCCTTGGACAGATCTATAAACAGTGCAGAGGAAAGCATATTGAGGTTACGGTTTTTGTTAATACAGTCAGTAAAGGAAAGCCGGGCAGTAGTAGTGCTGTGGGAAAGTCTGAAACCATGTTGAGAGTTGGAAAGTAAGTTATTTTGGATTAGGTGGTCTAGCAATTGCCTGTGGATGCATTTTTCCATGATCTTTGCTAAGGGAGACAGTAGGGCTGTGGGACAGTAATTGGAAAGTTCAGTAGAGTTTCCACCCTTATGAAGGGGGATAATATGGGAGACTTTCCATATTCTAGGGATGTCCTTCACTGATGGTTCTATTGATGAGAATGGAAATGGGATAGGCAATGGATTTGGCTGCCTTTTGTAGATATTCAGTGAGTAGTTGGTCTGCTAAAGGAGTGCATGGTTTCAGTTTTTGGATAAGGGTAAGAATATATGTTGTTGGGACTGGTTGGAAGAGAAATGGAGGGGGTGGGTTACAGTTAGAGTTGGATATAGTAAAGTCCTGAGTAGATAACTGACTGGCAAGAGTTTGAATGGCCTCAGTGAAAAAGGTATTAAAGGCATTAGCAGTCTGCTTGGGATTCTCTTGGTCTGTGCCTTGTGGGTTTGGTGTAATGGATTGACCTGGGTGTAATAATTGATTAATACTTGCCCAGAACTTTAGTGGTTTATTATGGGGAGTCTGCTGGAATTGTAGGTAGTAGTTTCTTTTGTCAGGCAGTATAGCTTTTTTAGTTTCATTTCTCAGTTGTCTGAAGTTTTGTTGATCTACTGGGTTTTTAGTTAAACGAGATTTACTCCAGTATTTATTTCTGAGATGGATTTTTTTTGCCTGGTTTCTTGTCTTGCTTTCCCTTGCACATTAAGGTGGAGCCCAAAAGTTCACAGAACATGAGGAGGCACTGACCACTATTCTAGTTCACTTGAGGAACAAACTTGTAGGCTTGTGCACATGCATGACATTCAATTTTCATATTATGCACACCATAGCATTGAAATGGGGTACTACCAAGCATTTGTAGTGCACTACCTTAATGCAGTGGGTCCATACAGGCTCTGTGCAGGAGTACACTTGCAGGGCATGAAGGCTTAAACATGCTTGTGATGCAAGTTTGCGCATGAATGGATGCGTGTTGTGAGTATTTATATGAATGAATATGCTAGTCACTGCTTCGTTTAATAAACAGCTGTTACTATTTTAACTTTTGCCAATGAGCACTGCTTTGCGGGAGGTTAAGTTAAAGTGCTAAATCTTCCTGTTAGATTGTCAGTAGCATGGTAGGAGAAACATCTTTTCATCACACTTTTTTTTAAAGAATGACTGCACATTTAATTCAGCAGTTGGGTCTCTTTCCAGAAGAGTTATAAGAATGTTTCATTTTGGTGCAACTTAGTTCCTGTTTAGTTAAATGACACAACCTATGGTATAAGTAAATCTGTATATTAGAGTTCCATGTGCTTTATGTAACCTCCATGCCCTGTCTTTTTCAAGTCTAAGCTTCTTGATAAGAGGAGGGAACGAGAAGAACATCAGTCCTTATTCATTATATATGCTGCGGAACATGCTTACTTAATACCCTTGAGAAAGGTATAGCTATAGAAATTTGTAGCGTAGTGTAGATCAAGGATAATGTTCAGTAATGTAGAGAAACAACACTCTATGTCTTTGCTGACGGTGAAGAATCTGCATTATTTTTCTCTGCAGAAGTAATAATATTGAAAATGAAAACTGTTATTGCAATTGCACACGCACACAGACACATAGACAACCAGACACACACACACACACACACACACACACACACACACACACACACACACACACACACACACACACACACACACACACACACACACACACACACACACACCACTGCTGGAAGATGTTATTTCTTGTCATAGAAGCAGTTTATCTTAAATGGCTGGGTCTGAGAATGTCAGGGCACAGGTTTGAAAAGTTGACCTAGTAGGAAGTAAAATAGAGGAGAGAGACCCAAAGCAGAAAGGGGTAATGTGGATTTATTGCTAGCTGAATATCTGCCAGTATTGATTCATACCAGGACATCTTTCAGAATTATCAGCAAATAGAAGAACTATGATCAGTTACTCTCACCATGTTTTCTGTGCTGATGAATTGTGAATAAAACAAGGAACAGTAAATGAACACTGAAGAAATTCCTGAATATTAAATAAAAAGATATCCTGCTTCCTAGGGACATGCTTCGTACCCTGTCTATGTTTCCTCAATTTCTGAAGCAATCAGTCATATTCTAATTAAAAGATAGATAGATAGATAGACAGATAGATAGATGAAGCACCACCTAGAAGGCAGTTAGTATTTTTCTGAAAAATATTCTGTTCAACAACTTTCATTTTAATTTTCCTGTAAAAAGTGTGCATATTTTCTGTATATTAAATTATCAGTGTACTTTGCATAATTTTAATTAAAGTATTTTATTATTCAACTATAAAAGATTTAGGCTGGCTGATTACTGAAGTGATGAACTAAAACAGTTGGTATCTGCTTTGTAGGGAGACTGTCTTCTGCTAAAACTACCATAAAACCTATGTCTCAATAGTGCCCAGCAATTTTAATCTTGGACTGCCAGACGGATCTGGCTGTGGCAGATCTACTACAAGTGCTTATCTCCCAGCCAGGAACTCATTTGTCTATCAGCTTGCATGAGATACCACTCATGCTCAAACTCTGCTATGTGTTTGGAAAAGGTGTGGAAGCCATGGGAAAAAAGTACAGATGCCAGCTGCTGCTAGAACATGTAGTCGATTGTGAGTAAGGTAAGTGTAGCAGCTGTGGAGGGGAAGAGATGCAGAAGAGTGGGAAATTGGCTAATAAGTTTAGGGGCCAAGTGGGGTAAAGAGCAGAATTCAGGATAAGGTTTAGGCAGTGATAAGGGAATTCAGTTTTAGAGAGTGAGAACAGAATTTATGCTTAGGAAGCAGGAGTGGAGTTTAGGGTTAGGGGTCAATTGGGGAAATTAGATTTAGGGAGCAGGAGGGGAAGGTTTACAGAGTAAGATGGAAGTGGAGGGTTAGGGACTGATTAGAGAATGTAACTGTTTGGAACATCTAGGATGACTGACCTGCAACCAACTACTTCAGTAGATTGTTTTGTGTTAACAGAAAATGGGATACTGTTGCTGATGAAAATTTATTGATGTATGTTAACTGCGGTAGACTTCTGATCTAGCTGGATGCTTTTCATGCTCAGGAGGAGGAATACAGAAAAAACAGAGTTAAAAGCAGCAAGAAAACAAAAATGACTCCCTCTGCTTTGTAGCTTGTTCTTTTAATGACCTTTAAACTCTTCATTGGCAGTACTGTGTCAAACAAGTGAATTTTAATGGCTGGAGTCTTGAAACTAGAGTGTGCAGAAAACGCTAATAGCTGAGCTGATTAGCTGAACTGCTGGGAATGGGTAAGGTTAGAAACTGTATAAGTAGATGAAAGTAGATGAACCTGAAGTACTCCTATGTGTTTTCCCACTAGTAACATACTTTGCTCACATTGGGAGTATAAATGCTGGGGGAGGGGGAGTCTGCTGTTGGGAAGACAAGCCATGTACCAGTTACCTGAGCCTCTATTACCCTTACCTTTAGGAAGGCTAATGAGGACAGACCCAGTATGGAAGTGAAACCAGTTGAGATGGAAATAAAGGGTAAGTTTGGAAGAGAAAGGTTAGATACATTGAGAGCAAAATTAAGGTGCTGTGCAGTGATCTGAATGAGAAAGGCAGAATGTTAGAAGTTGGTCTTAGTATTGTGATATATCTTTACAGTAAAACAGTAGAGAAAGAGACACGTATTGAAAGAAAGATAGCAAAAGTGCTTGCAAAGAAGATGAAAGTAGAGGAAGGAAATGATGGAATCACATTGTACTTGAAGGGAAGCTCCTGACGGTCCTTGACAATTTCTGCCATTTTAACATTTTGCAAAGTACATCTTCCTGGTCCCCAAGTGTGCCAGTCAGTAAGTATTAATTCAGACAGTACTGTAGCTGTAATAATATCATTTTATGTTGCCTCTAACTGAAGACTATCATTCAATCAGCCCTTAGCTGCCTTCTGCAGTGCAGATGCCTTACATCGGACTTAATGTAGTCTTGTTCAGGGAACAGTTCAAAGCTGCTCTGTACAGTCAGTGTATTCAAATTAAATCACCTTATACTGCAAGTTACATTTTTCCTTTTTAGTACTATTTCTTTTCAGATTAGTTTACCATGATAGCTGAAATACCCTCTGTGTAAGCAAACCAAAGGACTCCCATGTCTGTTCCTTCCAGTGACCTACTTTGTTCACACTTTTCTTGCTTTGGGCTTCTGTACTAATGCTTGCCCTGATGTGAGACATTCTCAGACTCCTGCCTTTTGGAGAGCTGATCTACTTAACAAATGTAGTTGATCCTGTGTTTTTGTGGGCTAGAACACTTTTTCCTTCATACAACATTCTTGTGACAATTAGAGCAGTTTTTCCTAACTCTCCTGACTATTCTCCTAAAAACAAACAGTGGTTTAACAAACTCTCCCTAAATCAAATGGCACTTTAACACCTGTTTCAATTAATAGTCTTTTGAGAACCACACCCTTTTCTGACCACTCATTTTATTTACTTAATTATTAATATTAGCCTACTACATACTGTCTTCCCCTTAGCTACTATTCTCATTTCTCCATCTTCTTCCTTGCTCTAGAGTCTTTTTTTAAATATGTTTTGCCCCCCCAACAGCTGACCATCAATTGACCCTAAGAGCCACTCCTCGGTCACCAGATCTAACAAACCTAACAAGCCCCCACATTGACATTCTCAGACCTATGTTGAGGCACCTCGGACCACTGACATATATGCTGCTGCTGAGAAGAAATTTATATTATGCCTTAAGTACTCACACCCCCTCGACACACGCACACACACACACACACACACACACACACACACACACACACACACACACACACACACACACACACACACACACACACACACACACACACACACACACACACACACACACACACTTTGTGGGAGGAGGGCATGCAAGGGTATTATTCTGCCTCCATGGTAACTCAGCCAATGTCCTGCCTCCTTGTAAACAATGTTCCGACCTCTGCAATAGATTAAATGTAAGTTGCACCTGTGTGCATGCCCATCCCCAAGTTGCGTGGGCCATAGTCAGGGCTTTGTCCCTATATGCCACAGCATTGGCTTTTCTGCCTTCCTGCAGAGTCACTGAGGCCATTAATGCTGCTGGTATGCATACCAGCTTTTCCTTACTGTAGGACACAAAGTGACCCGTGCTTCTGTTTAGTTTATAAGTTATAATCACTAAAACCCGTCTCCTGCTTGTTCTCTTGCATTGAAATGTTTGCATCATTGTTGTTATGCTGCTTGACTTGCTTTGACTGCACTGACAGGTTTTGCAATTTATACAATGACTGCAGCTGATATTTAACGTACAACTGTAGTTTTGGGGCTTACTTTGGTGTTGCTATACATACTGTTACACATTATTTGGTAATATACCTGTTCTAATTGTTGGCATGGTACAAGATAATTGCACTTACAGTGGGCGATTATAATAAATGTTGGTATGGTACATGACAGTTGCAACTAACCAAAGATAAAGGCACATGTAGCGTTAATTGTGTTAATAAATTAAAAATATTTATTGTACCTTAAATTAAAAATATAAATGTAGGTCTAGCGCTTTCATCCTTTGGTATAGGTAGGACTTCTTCAGAACCAAAATTCACAAATACAATACCACTTCTTTAAATAATAGGGGGAAAAAAGGTCATGTGTTTGGCAATGAACCAAAAAAAAAACTTCTTAAAGTGACATCCATATATTCTGTCATTATAGGCTGGATACTTAGAAACTGTAGAAAATAAAAGTGAAAAATAATTGAAATAGAAATAGAAATTAATACATGAAATAGACTTTTTACAAAAATATTTTAAAGTATAAAAATACATAAATATATACACAAAAATATGTATGAATACAAACAAAAGCACCATTCATTAAATATTTGCCACTGTCAGCTTTAAAACCGAGTTAATTGATTTATATTCATTCAACCCTGGAGGTGCCAAGGCATTTAGTTTCAGTGGCCACATCAACTTTCTATATTTTGTACAGGTCTCCCAGTGTTCCCCTCTCCCATCAATAACTACTCTTTTTATTATACTGAAATAAATATACTGAAATAAATATTTGAAAAAAACAACACATTTTAATGAATGTTTGCATACAGCATTGGATGCTCCTTTTGAAATGTCATAATAGTGTTCACTAACACAGAAGGCCTCTGGCTAACGAATTTCGCAGATGACTGCAAACTAGGAGCCATAGTCAAGTCCCCAAATGATGTGGACATCATACAGAAGGGCCTCACTGAGACAGATGCCTGGTGTCAAAGCCATGGCCTCAAGCTCAATGCCAAAAAGTGCAGTGTCATGCCCTTTGGTAAAAACTCTGTACCCATGAACTACCACATAGGCAGCAATCTACTTAACACTAAATGCGTGATAAGAGACCTTGGGACCCAGGTGGACAGTAGTCTCTCCTTTGATAGTCACATCACCACAGTAGTCAGGAAGTCCTTCTATGTGGCACACCTCATCATAAAAAGGTTCTCATCCAGGAAAAAAGAAGTCATTGTTCCCCTCTACTCGTTACTCATTAGACCCATTATAGAGTACAGCACCCCTTTTGGAATGTACCTCACAGGACATCTGCAGCAGCTGGAAAGGCCACAGAAGTACCTCACAAAGTGGATTACTGGCCTCAAACAAATGCCCTACACTGACCGCCTCGAAAAACTCCAGCTTTACTCCGTAGCATATCGCCTACTCCGAGGTGATCTCTGCCTAACATATAAAGCTATGTCAAACCCAGAGCTGTTGGACATGCTACACCTAAAGAAATCCCAATCTCTCTGAGCTACACGCTCTAGGGACCTAAACCTTGTCACCACAATAAACAGGACACGCTGGAGGGATAGATTCCTATCCCATAGACTTCCTATACTCTGGAACAAGCTACCCATCTATGTCAAGCAAAGTTCTCCATTAGCACTCTTCAAGAAAAATATTGATGAGTGGATGGGAAATAGGAAATACACCCTGGGGATCACTTATGTGTCTCTGCTGGACAGTGGCACAGGAAAATAACTTTCTTGGGTGGTGTAAGCTATGGAGGCTTGCTGGCTAGGCTTACGTAGGCCCTTGGGCCGATAGCCTAGTACCTACCTATGAACCTATACATTCTTTTTCTGGGGAGGGGGCTTTTGGTTTTACCTGTATAGAAAGCACTACAGTTAGAACAGCTAGCAAGATAAATTACTCCAGAGGTTAAGTTACCTGTCTTAAAAGGTCTTAAAATGTACTCTAGCTGAACATTAATTATCCAAATCTGTAAATTCTTTCTCAAGAATATAGCAATACTGACGGCAGGAACCATATTTGTGAGTACCTTTAAAATTTGGTACTTGATGAACATATTTGTGTTTGTTTTCTATGATGCCTTTCAAGTTCCTACCCATTTTGAAAAAAAGAAACATGCAGAATATGCTCATTACTTTTGAAAATAATTCAGTTTTTCTTTATTATGTCCTTAATATAGTTAGAATCTCCACTATGCTTTAATACCATTATCCTCGTGAAACTCTTAATGCCAGATCCCCAGGGGCAGTAATGTTGTTCAAATCTTCGCTTTGGCTAAAATAAAAAAGGTATATAATTGCACTTACAGTGGGTTGTTATAATAATTATTGGCATGGTACATGATAATTGCATGTACAGTGTTTGGTTACAGTAACTGGTACATGACAACTGCAATCAGAGCGGGGCGGTTACAGTAATTGTTGGCATGGTACATGATAATTGCCCTTACAGTGGGTGGTTACAGTAATTTTTGGTATAGTACATAAAACAACTGCACTTACAGTGGGTGGTTATAATAATTGTTTGCACCGTACACAAGTTCATAGTTTCATAGGCAAATACTAGGCTAGCTGCCCTTTTGGGCCATTTTAAGCCTAGTCAATTTCCCTTTCATGAGAATTAAACCCTGTATCTTGTGTTTGTGAGGTAAAAGCCTTAACCATTATACCTTGCTCCCAACCAAAATAAAAAATCAGTAAGTAGCTCATTCACAGAGTAAGACATTTATCCTCAGTGGTACCTTCCAGTTAAAAATCCGGGGCTTGTGAACATGACAGCTGCAGCTGCAATGTGTGGTTATAGTAACTGTTTACATGGTACATAACTGCATTTACAGTGGGACATTATAATAACTGTTGGCCTGGTACATGACAGTTGCACTTGGATGGTTATAGTAATTGTTGGCATGGTACATGATAATTGCCCTTACAGTGAGTGGTTATAGTAATTGTTCACAAGGTACCTGATAACTGCACGTACAGTGGGTGATTAGTAACTGTTAGTATGGTACATCACAGCTGCACTTACAGTATGATAGTTATAGTAATTGTTGGTATGGTACATAACAACTGCACTTACAGTGGGTCATTATAATAATTGGCCTGGTACATGACAGTTGCACTTACAGTGGATGGTTATCGTAATTGTTTACATGGTAAATAACAACTGCACTTACACTGGGTGATTATAGTAATTGTTGGCATGGTACAGGACAGTTGCACTTACAGTGGATGGTTATAGAAACTGTTTACATGGTACATAACAACTGCACTTACACTGGGTGATTATAGTAACTGTTGGCCTGGTACATGACAGTTGCAGTTACAATCGGTAGTTATAGTAATTGTTGGCCTGGTACATTACAGTTGCAGTTACAATGGGTGGTTATAGTAATCGTTGGCCTGGTACATGACAGTTGCACTTACAGTGGGTGGTTATAGTAATTATTGGCATGGCACATAGCAACTGCACTTACCCTGGGTGATTATAGTAATTGTTGGCATGGTACAGGACAGTTGCAGTTACAACAGATGGTTATAGTAACTGTTTGCATGGTACATGACAGGTGCATTTAAAATTGGTGGTTATAGCAATTGTTGGCCTGGTACATGCAGTTGCAATTACAATGGGTGGTTATAGTAATTACTACCATGGAACATGATAATTGCACATACAGTGGTTGGTTATAGTAATTGGTACATAACAGTTGCACTCATAGTGGGTAGTTATAGTAACTGTTTGTGTTGTACATAACAACTGCACTTACAGTGGGTGATTATAGTAATTGCTGGAATGGTACATGACAGTTGCATTTACAATGGGTGGTTATAGTAATTGTTGGCCTGGTACATGACAACTGCAGTTACAATGGGTGGTTATAGTAATTGCTGGCGTGATACATGACAGTTGCATTTACAATGGGTGGTTATAGTAATTATTGGCTTGGTACATGACAGTTGCACTTACAGTGGGTAGTTTTAGTAATTGTTTGCATGGTACATAACAACTGCACTTACAGTAGATGGTTATAATAATTGTTGGCCTGGAACATGACAGTTGCAGTTACAGTGGGTAGTCACAGTAATTGTTTGTCTGGTACATGACAACACTTACAGTGGGGTGGATATAGTAATTGTTGGCATGGTACATGACAGTTGCAGTTACAATGGATGGTTATTTTATTTATTTATTTATTTTGCATTTGTTTACCAGGGTAGTCCTATGGGCCATTATGAACCCATTTTCAGTGGAGGCCCCAGGGACAGAAGTTCCACAATAACAGGAACACAGGGGTTTATTCATATAAAATCAGTAAAATTTCAAGAGTGTATACAACAAAGGTGACATATTTGACAAATGGTTGAATTACTGGTAAAATAACAAACTGACAAAAAAAAACAACAAAGGTAGAGATATTGATATTACATAGATGTTTCTGGCATTAGAATAGCGAGATTTTTTGCCTGGCATAAATGCAAAGCACATATTAACCATCAGTATCAGCAATAAGCAAATGCAGTTAGGTTTTGCAGGAGCAATTCCAAATAGAAGACCGGTAGTCTTTTAGAGATTTTTGAAAGATCCAAGATTATGGGTAGTTAGCGGCAATATTCTGGGTAGTTCTAATAGTTAATGGTAGAGTATTCCAATTTTTGGAAACAGAACAAGAGTATAGTAGCTGGCCTGCTGGCAGGACTCTTTTTGCACCAACAAAAGGTACTGATTTTTGGATCTGAGAGGCCTTACAGGATGGCACTAATTGAATATCAAGCTAAGAGCAGGACAGTCTGCTTATACATTATTATACAGGCTGTAATATAATAATAATAATAATAATAATATATAATACATTTATATTTATTATTATATATTATATTATATATATCTATATATACCTATATATATATATATATATATATATATATATACTATATAATATATAATAATATATATTATTATGCATTATAATTATAATTATTATTATACATTATTAGACAGGCTTATAAATTATTTTGTGTGCAGTAGTTAGTTGCAGGTAGGACATAGTGTGGTAGTTCTAGACAGTTTAGAGAGTGTACAGTGATGGGTAGAGTGTTTGGCATTTGTAGCGAACTTGGCGATTTTGTTATAACATGTCTCAAGTTTAGCTTTTAGGGAGGATTGGAGCTTAGTAAGTTGAGGAGCACCATATATGAGACAGGGCAGTAGGTACCTAGATGCAAGGACTTGTTTTGTGGCGGGGCTAAGGAAGTGTGTATGCCTGTAGAGGATTCCTAGCTTTTGCTGAGTTTTGCTGATGCTCTGATGTATGTGTAAGTCCCATTTCATGTGTTTATCTAGAACTGCTCCTAATAGTTTTGTATGGGTAACAACTTTGATTGCTGTGTTACTTTGAAAAGGTATAGTGAATTGGGTTTTCTTTAAGGAGTTGTATTCTTAGAGGTGAATAACATGAGTTTGGTTTTGTTTGGGTTAGGAGACAAGTGATTACTGTACATCCAGGTCTCAGTAAAGGTAAAGGCCAATTGAGTTATTTGCTGTATATCAGATCTGGAATCAACGGAGCATATAATAGTCAAGTCATCTGCATTTTTGAATAGGAGATCCTTGATTTAGTGAAGAATGAAAACTATTAATGAAAGTACTGAATAGGAGAGGTTCCGCGGTGGTACGGCGGTAGCGTTGTTACTTCACAGCAAGAGGTTCTCCCGTTCGATTCTTAGCTGGGCTTGGGATTGCCTTCTGTGTGGAGTCTGCATGTCCTCCCCACAGTTGGGTAGCATTCGAAAAGACATGTGTGCGTAAATGGGCGTGTCTTCGTTGAAGGTTGGGTGTCGAGCTGGCACCTCGGCGTTTTGTAAAAATCTACTGCCAATCATTAGCGGACCGGAGTTCCGCTGTGGCGACACCTTACCGGGAAAAGCCAAAAGGCAAACAACAACTGAATAGATGATGTTCTAGTATGGAGCCTTGGGGGACTCCAGCAGAGGTGTTAAGATATATAGAGAGGGAATGTTGCCATTTAACAGCCTGTTGTCTATCTGCTAAGTAGCTTGAGAACCAGTTGAGTGCAGAGGGGGAAAGGCCGATCTTACAGAGTTGGGTTAGAAGTAAGAGGTGAGAGACAGTGTCAGATACTTTTGAGTGGTCTAGAAATAGGGAGGAGAGAATTTTACCAGTGTCTTGGGCTATATAAATTGAATCCATAAAAGATATGACAGCAGTTGTGTTGCTATGACCTGGCCTGAATCCATGTTGTGTTGGAGATAGGATTTGGATTTGAAGTAGATATGTAGTTTAGAATTTGAATATGCATACATTTTTCCAAGATCTTTGAAACAGGACAGAGAATGGCTATTGGTCTGGCATTTGAGATGTCAGTATTGTTACCACCTTCATCAAGAGGAAAAATAAATTATTTTTCCAGATTTTAGGGACATATGATTTTTGTATGGCTCTATTTAGAAGTACGCCTATAGGGTTGGCAATAGCTTCGGCTGCTAATTTTAAGAATTGTGTGGGTAGGTTGTTAGGACCATTACAGCAAGGTTTAAGCATGAGAAGTAGTCTTTTTATTGTGGTGGTTGGAAAGGGTTCAAAGAGAACATAGGTGCAGAATGGGAAGTGGAGTTGTGAGAAGAATGGGAAGGTGCAGTGGAAGGGGAGCAAGATGATAGTTTTGATGGAGTCATTGGGACTGTGCTGCTATGTGCTTGGGAAAACGAAGCAGTGATGTGTACTAGTGTCGATAAAATGAGAATGGCTATTGGTCTGGAATTTGAAATGTCAGTATTGTTACCACCTTCACGAAGAGGAAGAATAAATGATTTTTCCAGATTTTAGGGACATATGATTTTTGTATGGATCTATTTAGAAGTATGCCTATAGGGTTGGCAATAGTTTTGGCTGCTAATTTTAAGAATTGTGTGAGTAGGTTGTCAGGACTGTTACAGCAAGGTTTAAGCTTGAGAAGTAGTCTTTTTAGTGTGGTGGTTGGAATGGGTTTAAAAGAGAACATAGGTGCAGAATGGGTAGTGGAGTTGTGAGAAGAATGGGAGGGTGTAGTGGAAGGGGAGCAAGAGGATAGTTTTGATAGAGTCATTGGGACTGTGCTGCTATGTGCTGGGGAAAAGAAGCAGTGATGTGTACTAGTGCTGATAAAATGAGAATTAAAGAGAGTTGCTATTTCTTGAGATGATTTGTAAGGTTGCGGATGTGGGTTACTCTTTGTCCCTGGATTTAGTAGTGATGTAATGGAATGCCAGAATTTTTGGGAGTTTAATTATGGTTGGTCTGAAGTTTTAGATAATGGTCTTTTTTGTCTTTATTAACTAGTCTTTTTTGCCTGGTTTTGAAATTGTTTAATTTCAACAGGTCTGGAGGGTTTTTGTTTGTTAGTCAATGTTTCCAAATTTTGTCTCTGGCTTTAATAAGTTCCTTAGTGGTCTTAGCCATGGGGCATGGTTTGTAGGCTATTTAGTGTATGTAGAAATATTGAGTTGGAGTAGTCAACTGCGTCATCTAGAGGGAAGGTTTTTAGTGCGAGTCAGTTAATCTTTTTTAGAGTGTCTTTGAAGATCAATGGATTGAATTTTGTCACATTCCTTATTTGTTTATACTGATGTGGCTTTTGAAAGGAGGGGGCAGTTCAGTGAACAAAGGCGGGGAGGTGGTCACTGACGGTGTCTGGGAGTGTACCGACAGAAGATATTTTATTGTGGTCAGTGACTAGAATCCAATCTAAAATTGATCCACTATTGTTGTTCCTATTAGGACTGGTTGGAGAAGTGATAAACTGAGTAAAATTGAATAGATTGATATTAGAAGATGAAAGGTTAGAGCAGAGCTCTAGCCAGTTGATATTTATGTCACCTAGGATGATAGTTTCATTTTTAATATTGTTGGAAATCCAGCACGGATTTCCTCCAGTTGTGGTATGTTGTTACCAGGGGGTATACAGAGAACCGTGATACATAGTTTTGTTACAGTCATTCATATGTAGGAAGGAAATAAGAATTTCAGCATTAGCAAATTGTGGAGAAGAATCTGCATAGGGAACTACACTGTAGGAGTTAGGAAAGAGTAATACAACACCGCCTCTTTGTTTATGGGGTCTATCTGATCTTGTGGTTGCAAAGCCTGGAGGGAGGAATTCAGAGTTTTTAATTTGAGGTTTTAGACAGGTATCAGAAGCAGCAATTATGTCTGGTTGATTGTGGAGAATCCATGCGTGAAAGTCAGGGATTTTATTACAAATGCTTTGTAGGTTTAGAAAGACCACATATAAGGATTTACTAGAACTGCTGATTTGATGTTGTGTGGGGGGATTGGTTTAGGTGGGTCCAGGACTAGGGTGGATGTCTCCATATAAGGGTAAGGTAGTTAACCTAAAAGAGTAATGCAGTACCTGTTTGTTTCTGATGGGTTTGGTAAAATGAGTTTGTAGGTTGGTGGAAGAAATGTGTGATGCAATGAGATGGGTATTATTTTTTTAGTGATAGTGTTTTTATTTTGTATAGAATAGGATTTATCTGATAGAGGCTAGGAGATATTTCTGTGTAGCTATCATAAAGTTTAGATAGGGGAGTTGTGGTTGTTATGTGTTTGGGGGAATAAGGAAATGGAGTTGAGAGCAGTGAGTTACATTAGGGAAAAGAAACATGTGAGGAAAGGTGAGAAGGGTAGTATGAGAGTACAAGATGGATACATAGTGGGAAGGTTTACAGAAAGAGAAGGCTAATGGTTGAGTAGTAGGAGAAATGGTAAGGAGGTAGTATAATATATGGAAAGGTAAGGATGTAGAGTAATATGTGGAAGAGGTTCGTATAGTGTGAAAAATAGGAGGCTAGGAGGGGCGAAGGAGTAGAAAGGGGACGGGTAAAGTAAGTAGAGTACAGATTGATTAAAGTAGTAAGCTTGGAGGAATGGGGAGGAAAGGTAGTCTTGTAGAGAAAATAATTTGAAGATAAGTAAAGTATAATAACAGTGGTATAGTGGTTAACATATGTTGTGAAGTGGGAGAGAAGGGTGTGGGGCAGGGAGTAGTGTGTTGAGGTTATGTAGGTAGGGTTTAGGAATGTGAGTAGATGAATAGTGAAGTGATGGCTTTTTATTGGTTGCAGTTAATGACTGAGAGGTGAAAAGCAGAAATAAATGTAGGCATAGTGGGGGTGGGTGGAAATTGTTGGTAGGGTAGGGGAGCGGAGTGAGCCTGAGCGAAGTTGGTCAAAATCTGGCCACTGAGTCGAAACCTGACCACCGGAAACACTGCAGAGACAATCAGTTATAGCAATTGCTGGCCTGGTACATGATAATCACACTTACAGTAGGGTGTTTATTATAACCTTTACATTCATGCTGTTGGAATTAGCTGTTATGTATAGCATGTTACATTTTAATCTAGTCACCTTGCTTCTGCTGTAGCTGATAATGGCCTGACTACAGCATAACAGTTGTCTGCCTGACTATACCACATTGAAGATATTAGCAATTAATTTTAAAGAAAAAGCATATTTGCTGACATTATTATTTAAAAGGAAAGGTTCACAGCTTTTCATTAGAGCACCTTGTTCATGTACCCATCTACAGTACTAAGCATGTTCCACTGTAGAGTAACCCATTACACTACTCTTTTTTTATGACAGAATTCCAAAGTTTACAAGGGCTGCAATAAAATACTTCTCCCTTCTTAAACAGACAGCAGGTTGACCTTCAACTCGTTAGCAAAGATCATGCTGTAGATTTTCGACATGTACCTATTCAATTTATCAATACCATTTTACTTGCATACATGACTAAGCTTTCTGATTGTTCTCTTCTTTCTCTTAGATTGCCTATTTCCTAGCTAGCTGCCTTACTTTCAGACTTACCCTCCCTTTCATCTCCTGCACAGTATCAGAAGTACATATTCAGTCTTTATCACCCATGCAATCATAAATGCTCTTCATGGCCCTCTGCAAGCTTCACCTATTAAGACAGAAATGCTATGCCATGCTTCTCTCTACATTGCTTCCCAGTTCCCACTGTCCCCCACAAGCTCTTACCACAAGAATTCTGGGCGAAATCAAAAATAATGGTGGGAATAAAGGCCCAAAATCTGGGACACAAGTATTGCTCTGACAAGCTTAGAAAGTTGCTAGAATAACACAGGTTTTGCATTAGCATGCATTTTATGAAATATATGAAGTATGAAATTCAAATGTCTGTCAGTGCTTAGTAACTTCAATCCTCAATGATTTGCCAGAAAACCATAAATCTTAGGAGGAATGGGGCAAAAATATGAGGCAAAAATCTGGAAATTCTGCAAAATTCTGGATCGTTGAGAAGTGTGCTTCCCACAGAATGCTAGCTCCCTTGGGTAATCCATCAGTTTTCCCTTCTGTCTCCCAATAGCGCTTTACTCTTTTATTCCTTTGTCTCACTATCTCTTTTCCTGTAGGCTTTTTATAGGTTGCCAAAATATACCCTGCACACCCTGTTATCCTCTTCCTTTCATAGGTTCATAGGTTGATACTAGGCTATCTGCCCTAGGGCATTTATAAGCCTAGACAGAGTGTGTTTGGCTTTCGCCACCCTTTTAGATTAGTTGACTGTGCCTCTGTATAGTAGGTCACAGAAGGTAGCCATTTTAAGGTTAGTTTACTGTACCTCTGTCAAGCAGGGACACAGAAGAGATCCCAGGGGTGAACTTACGATCTCCCATCCACTCGTCAAGATTTCTCTTGAAGAGGGTCAGTGAGGGGCTCTGCCTAACATGGATTGGGATTTTGTTCCAGAGTGAGGGGAGCCTCTGGGACATGAATCTGTCCCTCCATCATGTCCTATTTATTTCTGTGCTGAGGTTCAAGTCCCTGGAGCGTGTAGCTCTAAGGGATTTGGAATTCCTGAGGTGAAGCATGTCCATTAATTCTGGGTTGGACATGGCTTTATACGTCAGACACAGATCGCCTCTGAGTAGGCGGTACGCAACTGAGTAGAGCTGGAGTTTCTTTAGCCGAACTGCATAGGGCATCTGTTTGAGCCCCTTGATCCTCTTGGTGAGGTACTTTTAGGGTCTTTCCAGTTGCTGCAGGTGTCGGGTAAGGTACATCCCAAATGGGGCATTGTATTCAATTATGGGCCTGATAAGTAATGAGTAGAGGGGCACAATGACCTCTCTTGATGTAGATGTGAACCCTTTCGTGATAAGGTGGGCTATATAGAAGGTCTTTCTAACCACTTTGGCAACGTGATTGTCAAAGGAGAGATTGCTATCTACTTGGGTCCCCAAGTCCCTAATTACTTCTTCCAGATTAATGGATTACCACCTATGTGGTAATTTGTGGGCACTTTGTTTTTCCCAAAGGGGATGACTATGCACTTTTTGGCATTTAGCTTTAGGCCATGGCTCTGGCACCAGTTATCCGTCTCTGTGAGACCCTTTTGGAAGAAGCTTGTGTCAGACGGAGAGTCGATTACGGCACCCAGTTTGCAGTCATCTGCGAACTTGGTCAGCCATAGTCCACCCGTGTTAGCCTGTACCTTGGAGAAATATATACCGAACAGGAGAGGTCCCAGGACTGAGCCTTGTGGGACACCACTTGTAACTGGTTTAGAGTCTGACATGGCACCTGCTATTCTGACCATGTGAGTTCTATCCCTGAGCCAGTTTGCAACCCATCTTGTGACATAGGGGTTGATATTTAAGCTGGTGAGCTTATTTATGATGCCTGAGTGGGGTATTGTGTCGAAGGCTTTTGCAAGGTCCAGATAGGCTGTGTGGACTACCTTCCCTTCATCTATGGCTTTGGTAACTGTTTCAAAGAAGTCGACCAGGTTAAAGAGGCAAGATCTGCCCTTAACAAAGCCGAATTGGGTAGGATCCAGTGTCTGGAGGTTCCCAATGTCTTTGTCTATGATTTCCATGATGATACGCTCCATAGCTTTGCAGACCAGGCTAGTCAGGCTTATAGGGCGATAGTTTCCGGGGTCTGTTGTGGCACCACCTTTGTGGAGTGGGACCACTGTTGCTGTACGCCATTCCTTGGGTACATATCTTGTAGTAAGGCTGAGACTGAACAGTGACTTTATATGAGGGTTTAGTTCTTCTTGGAGCCCATGTAAGACGCAGCCCGGGACACCGTCTGGTCCCATTGATGCTGTGTTTCTTGCTTTGGAGAGGGCAGCTCTCACCTGTGCATCTGTGATCTCAGGAAGGCTACACTCTGTTGGGATAGACATTTGCTCTTTTGGGGGGGGGGGGAAGGGTGGGAGAAGTTTGCACTGAACCTTTCTGCCAGGATGTTGGCAATGTCTGTGGGTTCAGTGTATTTTTTGTCATTTTGCACTAACTCAGAGCATATCTGGGAGTTGCCTCCCAGGTTTCTGATATAACTAAAGAAGGCCTTGTGATTATCTTTAGTGTCTTGTGCAATTTTTCTTTCGAAGCTGGCCTTAGATTATTTTATGAGGGATCGTAGTTTCTTTCTAGTACTGATCAGAGACGCCTTCCCTTTTTGGGATTTTGCTCTGTCATGTAGTAGCTTTCTCCTTCTGTTGTATAGCTTATTTATTACAATTTTCTTTACTGTAGTATTTCACATTCAGAGTTGTTCATGCTGGCTTCCTTAGACCCTTTAAAGCTAGAATCATCAACCTCAAGCAAAGTTTCAGCTTTGCTTTGCACAGTTTTGCTGTATGATTGCAAAACACCAATTTGCTTCTGCGTGTCATGAATAATTTGGAGCAAAACACACTCATTCTGTTACAGTGGCACTGTTTGTAGTCAGACTTATTTGGTCAGTGCCACTTTCTCTTGGAAACCCCTGAAGTTACCATAATAACTTTATTTTCAGCACAACCAGTCATTGTTCTATTACCAATTTTACCTTCTATTGTTTCATTACACGTAGTTACTAACTTCACAGCAAATTTCACCAGGCTTTCAGCGCACAAGTTCTACAAATTGAGGAAAATACGTCAGGTTTGCACACAATTTTCTTTACTGTATTATTTCACATCATTGAACTCTACTTCCAACGTGAAAGAGTTTAACTTTTAGAAGCAGCACCTCCAACTTTTTCATAGCTTGATATCAAATAATACCTGGCATTTTCCAAAATAATACACCTTTTACTTGAGCTTGGTTAAAAAAAAAACCATAACAAACAAGACCGGGTTTATAAGTATTCAGTTATCTGTACAAGCCTATCTCTGCTAAATGTGTACTTTAATTTAGTCAGCAGTCTTTGCCCAACTGCTTATCTTATAACAAAATGCATACTTAATTAGTAAAACGATCTTTGAAAACTACCTTTGTGAACTATTCAGAAAACACCCATTTTTTCACAGAATTCAGCAATATTGACTAAAACACCAGTGCCATGCCTTGCAACTTCTTTGGGAAAAAAAGCATTTTTTTCAGTAGCACTATTTAGCAGTTCCCCATTCACCATTTTATCAGCCCTTACTATGTGGAGGTAACATAGGTCTCTTTTATTTTGCATAAAAATGCCAGGTGGTGGGTATAATGCAGATTTACTGTATTTTTGCAGAGAATAAATTCACAAATGCAAAAATGATTATTAGTTAATTTCTTACAAGTGTACCTTCTACTGTTTTAGCATGCCATATTCTGGCTTGCAGCAATTAACACAACATAGCAGCGTGTTAAAGACACAGTGAAGTTGCCTTCTTTGAATTCACTTTCTCAACTTTTCTGATATTGCAAAAGCTCACAATTGCTTTGGTTACTTTTCCCATATCATATTTAATGAGATTTATGTTACAGTATGACTTTTCAATACATTGTTTTCATGACAGCACCTTAGTAAACTCAGTATGCAATTTCTTTCTTTTTCCTTGCTTTTTTCTCTCACATAGCTGACTATCAGGTGACCCCAGTGCCTGCTTGTCTTACTGTCACTGGATTTACCCCCCGATTTATCTGGACTTCTTCCTAATTAGGGTTGGGTTGGTGAGAAGATTGCGGCATCCTAGGACAGTATCATAGTTCTGCCATGGGAGTATTTTTTTTCTATTTATTGTAGCCTTTGATAGTATCTAGTGACACCCAAAAAGTGGGGCGTGCAATGGTCCTTCAGCTCTCCTCACATCAGCAAGAACCCCATCCCACCTTCAGGCAACACTTTGCAGTCATTTCCCTAGTCTCCTCCAAGGAAATGTAACTACAGTGTGTGGCCCGAGCATGTGTCCTTCGCTCCTCCCCCCAGAATGCACATGCCCATTTTTCCTTGCTAGCACCTGAGATACTTGAATTGCTAATCACCTGGTCCATAGTCAGTGATTTATCCTTATATGCTACAGCACTGGTCCAGTATGCAATTTCATTAGGTACAACTTTGCTAGGTAACCATTCAGCAATTCCAACAAAACAACTCTTGCCAAAATGTATCCATCTATCAAAATGCAATTGTTTCTCCTGTAGCATTTCAGTGCATGTCATTGCACCATTTCTTTAGGCACACTTTTACAAATGCCATGTATCTGTAGTTTCATCAGAGTTTTGCTTCGGTGGAGTATATTTGTATCTATAAGCACAGCCTTTACAAAAGTACAATTTCTTATTAGCACTTACTTCAGCATAAACTTATTACACCCACCAAAATCAGTGGAAATATTTTGCTCAGTCTCTTTCTGGTGCTATTGCACCCCAGCTCTAACTCAACAAAGTCAGCAATACAGAAGTACTTTTCATATATTTTCAATAAATTAGAATCACATTTCTTGTTTTCATGGTAGCTTTAACATCATCTGCCTGCTGAAGCCACCACATGTAATGTGTAACAGAACAATACACTATTCCTGTCATCTAATTAGGTAAGGCCAGCATTGCTATATCTGGAATTGTGCAGGGTTCATTTTCACCAAAAGCACATTAAACTAAACATTACTAAACACAGAATGGTAGGTACTGCTCATGTAAAACGGCAAGCTATAATAGGGATGGAACTGTACTATATCTCATTGCGTCATCTCACTATATATTTCCACTCATGATTCTGCTTGCAGTAAATTGTCAGTATTTTCTCTGTGCCCTGTACTGTTCATAAGTAGATCCTTCCTACGGCCCCCAATGACCTATAGACTTTTTATGTGCATCTGCTGATTTAATTATGCATGCAAAATATTATGATTGTTGCACAAATGCAGAATGAATTGTACATCTAAAACACTGTACCACTTGTTTATCTGTTCTACCTGATAATAGTATAGTATCACATTATAATACATATATAATTGTCAACCATGGAATGGGTAACGTCAAATGGGACAAGTTAATTCAAGCAAAAAAGGGAAAATGGCTAGGCTTAAAGTGGCCCACAAGAGCAGCTAACCTATTACTTACCCATGAACCTAGTAAATCACAACCTGCTTAAGTGAAATCCCAGTTCTTCAATAGTGTGAAACAAACAAGTAAAATAGCAACAGTAGGTGATGTAGAGAGGCATGTTTCTCATACCCCAGTCTAGAAGCATTCTCTCCTGTACCTCCTAAGTTACTGTAGCCTAGTCTATGGTTACCTAACTCTGAGGTAGGATATCAAGTTCTGAAGAATCAGGACCTCAGTTAAGCTATCTACTTACCATTTAACCTGTTTAGTTCACACCAGCCACTATATTTCTTACCTTCCAGTAATCATTAAAAAGTGCACTTTAAGAAAAGAAAAGACATAAATACAATTGTATGAGAAATTACATGAGAAAGTATAAGTGTATTATATAATATCACCAAGTTATTTCTATTATCAAAATAGGGCTATATTCAACATACAACCAATAGTCAGGCCATATTACTCACCACAGGTTCTTAATAATTTTCACTTGTGTCTAGCATAGTCAATTTGCATCGTGCTAAGAGTCATTCATACACCTGCAGGTAGTGCAGTGAATACAATGCCACAAACACATGCGTGAATTTGCTACTGTTCTCACATGGTCTGGCCATGTTCAAAACATGTCTCAACTCTGATTCAAACTGTGAAGAAATCCAAGTATCAGACTAGGTCTATATCAGATCATCAAATGCTTAATCGTCAAACCCTAGTCGTCAAACTACCAATTCACCGAACAACCTATTCATCAAACTGGAAATCATCAAAATGTTTTAGTTGGCCAACACCACAAAAGGTAAACTTTTTTTATGTTTTTTGCAGGGGGGGGCTGTGCCCCCCTGCAGCACACCCCCTGAAAATTAAATACACCAACTCCCAAGATCACACTACAGTGAGGTAATGGATGAATCACGGCCAGTTAGCATGTTAATCACACTTTTTTTTCAGGATGTCCAAGTAAAATCTTTCGATGATTTCCAGTTTGATGATTAGGTCTTTCAGTGAGTAGGCAGTTCGGCAATTAGGGTTTAATGATTAGGTGTTTGATAAATTAAGTGTTTGACGATATATGTAACCACAAGATGTACAGAAACGACAGACGTGGTCAGATGGGAGGTGAGAGGAGTAATGGCTCTGTTCCGGGGAGCATTTCAAATCATCAGCTCATGAAACTGGAAGCAAATCATATATATCACAGTACATCTTTTTTGCATAAAGAACTAAGCTAGGATTGTGCTTACAACAAATTTCAGCATGCTTTTACTTGGAAGTTATCCAGCTGTGTGAGCTGATGTGTACAAATGCAGTTTAAGTGAAAGCAAGTATACTGAAGTTTTTTTTTTCAGCCCCATCAGCCAGAGTCATTGAGTGTTTTCTTTTGTTTGAGTTGCTACAACCTCAGTTTTTCATATAGCTGGAAAGGCAGAGGAAGATAGTTGTCCGACTATAAATGTGTTTTTTTAATATATAACAAGTATGAGACTGCTACTGCTGTCTCTCTGAGAATTCCTCTAAACTTGGAGAAACAACAATCTCGTTGTTAATGTATTTATAAAGGAACATGGAAGTGCAGCAAAACAATTTTACTTGTACAGTGGGAATGAAGCTGTCTGTTTTGTGATTAATTTGCAGATTAGTGTGAACATTTTATTGCTGTACAATGTGCTGCAAAATTTTGTCATGCAGCCATCAACCTGGCATACATGTGGCTGGGATACAGAGTTTGTAAACCCAGCAAAATAAAGAATCTGTTTTTTGACAAGTGTGAAGGAGCACAGGTATTTCTGACACGGTCAGTTATGAAGTTTTTGTGCAAGTACATCCAGGAATGTCACCTTCTTCTAGTCATGCTGTAACTCCTACAGTAGTGGAGATTGGATGTGTGAATACATGCCCAATGAAATGCACATCTGCCCTGGGAGCTTCAATTGATATCTGTTTGGGACATGGTCATGGGGACACGAGATAATCATTAACTTTGAGTCATTGCACCAGAATAAACTCCTGCAGTATGAGGAAATTAAAGAAGTGATAAAGATAGCCTACAAGACTGAGGAACCTGTAGCCCCCCACCCCACCCCAGCACGTCATGGCTGTTGCCCTGATGTGTGTAACCACTTTTGTGACAAATTCTCTGCGTGCTTCACATGGAATAATGCCCCATTGTGTCGAAGTTCTAAGAACTGTAACAAGCTCAGGCTGTCTGATAAAGTTTCCAGTCAATATACTCGTCTCAGCAGAGGACTAGATATGCATACTTTATTTATGACATTTTTAATATATTCAGAAATGTTTTTATAAAACTACTGGTCTATTTAGATACCAGTAAGATAGAGAAGGGTAGAAATAATGCATTATAAAACTAGATATCTCCCTCTATTCATTTGTTTACTGATTTTTTTTTTAATTGCTACCTGAGTAAGTGGGCTGGTTCAGGCCTAACCTAAGCGACAAAGGCAAGCATAATTAAAAAAATGATAAATATAGGGACAATTGAGTGTGTCCAATCACCTGGTACATCTTTAGGAGGAAACTCATGCATATAGAAGGGGAGCATTTAAACCTCACATAGGTAGTGACTAGAAGTTAGAACTGAACTCCAGACTGTGGACCTGCAAGGCAGATATTATTCATCGAGTCATCATGTGCCCTAGTTCTTTATGTCTCGCACAGTATTAATGGAAGAAGAACAGACCATTGAGAAAGACCAGGATGAATATATTACATAATCTTTATCTTTCTACAGAGCAGTTATGTATAATTACAAAGCACAAATTAGAATAAACATCTGTGCATTTCCAAATTCTGTGGACTACTTTCCTTTGTAATCACAAGGCATTCCTGAAAGGAAGTAACCTGCTGTTAATGGTTGTGGATTGATGGCATTTCATGTATGTATCATTGGCTCTTCCATCACTGATGTCCACATGGGTACTGCAGAGTAGTTTTTAATCAACATTTTTGTTTGGAAACTACCATAAATATTCTAAGCAAAGTATTAGTCCCACCCCTTACTCTGAAAAAAGTGATGACAGACTCTCACATCCTTCCAGCTGTAGCCCATCAGCATTAAAACTGTCTGCTCACTGATACAGAAAAGCAAAACGGAAGGATGTCCTGCAGCTCTTGGAATACCACCAAAACTCATGCACATGGTTCAAACTCTGTTACCAGATATATATATAATAAGCAAATACTTAGCAGTGCATCATAACTGTCAGAATGGAAGGATGCATTCATACCCATGTTTTCAGTGATGTTTGTAAGAAAGCAAAGGGTAACTACTGGCCCATTTTTCTACTTAAACCTTCTGCTAAAACTATTAGAAAAATATTCTGTCAACAGAAGATTGCGTCTCTGGCTGTGCAGGATCTCCTAGCAGATTTGGAGAATGGTTGTCACCCAGCTGTGGAGTGCATGTGCTGCAAAAAAATATAGCACAGAATGCATTCTGTTAAGATTTCATCAGGGAGCAAAAGGAACTATGTTTTTATTCAGTGTTAAAATCCTTTGACACTGATTTAGAACTGTGAGGATTAGCTTTCAGGAGTTAGGGTAGTTTGCTAGCTAATTAGAAAAGTGCATGTAGATTTAGATGGATTATTACCAGATCTACTCCCATAAAGGTAGTCACAAGATTTTTGTACAATTCTGTATGTCTTCCCCCATTTGTTCATTCATGTTAATCAGCAGTGTCATTCAGTAGTGACAACACTGTCCTACTGGTCTTATGCAGTATTACACGACAAATTCTACAAAGAACCAAAACTTGGGACCTAACAGAAAATTCACTCAGAATCGGTTGAATTTAATCAGAAACACAGCTAGCATGCTTCATAATTACAAACAATTATGCGCGTTACTGCAAGGATGCAGGCTGTGTGGTGATCAAAACAAATGAAAATGTATGTTACTGTTTAAAGTCCAAGCTGTTTCACCTAAGTTAAATTATACAGGTTGCTGGCACCCTTCTTCTACCAGTACTAACATGAAGCTCTGTGTCATGCAGGTTCATGTGGCATTATGCCATGAAAGATAATTGCACTTACTATGAGCTTTGCAGACTAAAGTCTCAGTAAATGACATCACAATAGCATTTTGTCCAACTGCCTGTGGTCCCCTGTATATACAAGTTGTACAATGATGCTTGCAGACATTTGCACATTTGACTTACTACGTGATTACTGATCATCCAAAACTGAGAACAGCAGGGCAACAGTTACTGCTGGTTCCTTGAGGGGGAAAGGAAGAAATGCTCCCAGCTCTCCGTGCTGTTGTTTCTAAATCCCAGGATTTACTGCCCACAGATAAAATGAGTGCCACAACTTTGTGTACTGCAACAATTAAACTAAAAACTAAAACTAAATGTTGGCACACTTGTGCAGGTATCACCTAAAATGTCTTTCCTGCACCTTCTAGTTCCCCTAATTTGTTTCTTCTTCTTCTCTACAGAAAAGTGCTACTTACTAAACCACAGTAAGTCTAGCTTTAAGTGCTTTCTGTTTTGTCCTGGAGAAGTACAACATACTAAACCAGAATGGGCTGTTCTGTAAATGTATACTTTGTATTTTCCTTACCCAGGGAACTGCTACACATTAAAGCAAAAGGAAGCTAACTGAAATGGTACAGCTATTGCACAAGAAGGAGTTTGCTTTGGTTAAATTGCAAGTCACGTAAATCCTACTTAGAAAAGTGCCTTTTTACTGATGCAACTCGGAGACTTCTACCCCACACAAGCTTGTTTGTTTGTGTCTTTCGGCTTTTCCCGGTTAGGGGTCGCCACAGCGGAACTCCGGTCCGCTAATGATTGGTATTTGATTTTTACGTGCCGAGTTACCAGCCCTGACGCACAACCTTCAATGAAGGTACGCCCATTCACGCATGTCTCCATGCAGAAGACGCTCTAGCTGAGAATCGAACTGGACAGCGTCTTACTGTGAGGCGACAACGCTAGCGCAGCACCACCACCGCGGGCTACCCCACACAAGCTAAAGATATAAAATAGAAAAATAAAGTTAGCAGTACAAAAAATACACAACTGCAAACAACAAAGATGTATATACAAACAAGGTGTTAAAGTACCAAAAATATACTATGTTGGCACAGAGATGCAGTAAGTAGAATGTCACTTCACTGCAAGAGGTTCTCTGGATCAGTTCTTGACAGTGGCACACTCTCTGCAGAGTCTGCATGTTCTCTCTCTGTGTTAATGGGAGTTTTCTTTGGATACTCTAATTTCTTCCCACATCCACAAAACATGTGGTAGGTGGACTAGTCACTCTAAGGTGTTCACATGTATGTGTGTGATACAGAATAGTGATCAGCTGACAATTAACTTCTGCTCCCTACTTGCCTGGAAAACTTCTTGTATCGCAGAAGCTGTTTGTGGGGTTGGTACACGAGTCAGATGTTACTTGACAACATTGGATGGATGGATGGATAAATGGCTTGCTTCTCAGTTTATACATATCAGACATTGGTATTCAGGGTTGCATAGAAGAATCCCAGTTTTTCCTCTCTTAGTTTCAGAATGTGGCATTTTCCATTTCATAGTTTCATAGTTTCATAGTATAGTACTAGGTTATCTGCCCTGGGGCATTTGTAAGCCTAACCATAGTGATGTGGCTTTTGCCACCCCATGAAATGGTACAAAAATGTACAGAATAAATTTAGAATACTGTGCCTCCGTCTAGTAGTGACACAATGAAGGTCCCCTTGTATAATAGAATTAGTTTACTGTGCCCCTGTCTAGCAGTGACACAGATGTGACCCCTGGGGTACACTTACGATCTCCCATCCACTCATTAAGATTTCTCTTGAATAGAGTCAGTGAGGGGCTCTGCCTAACACGAACTGGGATCCTCTTCCAAAGCATGGGAAGCCTCTGGGTTATGAATCTATCCCTCCAGCATGTCCTATTCATACTTGTGCCGAGGTTTAAGTCCTTAGCTCTCGTGGTCCTGATGGATTTGGATTTTTTGAGGTGGAGCATGTCCATCAGATCCTGATTTGACATGGCCTTGTACGTCAGGCAGAGATCACCTCTGAGCAGGCGGTATGCTACTGAATAGAGCTGAAGTTTCTTTAGTCTGGCAGAATAAGACATATGTTGGAGACCCTTGATCCTCTTGGTGAGGTACTTTTGTGGTCTTTCCAGCTGTTGTAAATGCCGGGTGAGGTACATACCAAATGGGGCATTGTACTCAATCATGGGTCTGATGAGGGAGGAATATAGGGGGTACAATGACATCCTTGGATCTGGATGTGAATCCCTTCATGATGAGGTGTGCAAGGTAGAATGTTTTTCTAACCACTTTGGCAACGTGGGTGTCAAATGAGAGGTCACTGTCGACTTGGGTCCCTAGGTCTCTGATTACTTTTTCCGTACTCAGTGGGTCGCTGTCTACGTGATAATTTGTGGGTACTTTGTTTTTCCTAAAGGGGATGACTATACATTTTTTGTCATTTAGTTTAAGGCCGTGAATCCGGCACCAGTTGTCCGTTTCTGTGAGGCCTTTTTGTAGGATGTGTGTGTCTGCTGGTGTATTGACTATGGCGCCTAGTTTGCAGTCATCTGTGAACTTTGTCAGCCACAGCCCTCCCATGTTTGCTTTAACATCTGAGAAATAAATGCCGAACAAGAGGGGTCCCAGGGCAGATCCCTGTGGGACACCACTTGTGACTGGCTTTGAGTCTGACATTGCTCCAGCGATTCTTTCCTGTTGATGACCTAACATGGATTAATCGTGAAATACCACACTTCAACCAGTTCCATGAAAAATTTCAAACCAAATCTATGAGCAGAACAGGCAATGCAGTCTGAATGTATGATGTGTATTTTACTTGTTAAACATATGAAAGTTATAAGCCATTTTTTTCACAATGCTCTGATGTCCACTTTTTCTGACACACCTGCAAACTACGTAAGTAGGCATGAATAAATGAACTGTGCAGATATTTATTAACATGACAGGATTCCCTACCCACTATGCATTTCACTTACATGCAGTACCTTCCGCAGTGGTGCAGCAGTAGCATTGTTACCTCACAGCAAGAGGTTCTCCCATTCAATTCTCGGCTTGGGTTGGGAGTGCCTTCTGTGTGGAGTCTACATGTCCTCCCCACGGTCGAGTGGGCATTCGAAAGATATACGTTGAATGGGCGTGCCTTCGTTGAAGGTTGGGCGTCAGGCTGGCAACTGACACCATAAAAAACAACTGCCAATCATTAGCGGACCAGAGTTCCGCTGTGGCGACCCCTAACCGGGAAAAGACAAACAACAACAACAACACTGCTGTTTGCCTTTAGCATACATCGACTTTAGCAGTGTTTTTGAAAGTGATAACTGAATGCAGGCAACAGTCTTTTAACTCTGCACTCATCTTAGAAGCTCATGGGTAACCTGACATGCCAAAGAGCATCTCACAATGACCATTTCTTATAAACTCTTGCCTATATGAAATGCTTTAAACTTATAAAATTAAATGCACATACTGCATTAACCTTTTTACAATTCATAAATATTCTAAAATAAAGCAAAATTAAAAAGTACAGCAGTACTTTAAAAACTACTCTATCTATAGTAACTCCAGGCATATCTTAGTTATCAATCCTTATACAGAAAGATACTTTTTCTCATAACTGTATCATACAATGTAATATGTGATGATGTTGGATGTAGAAACAGGCTTTAATGATCAGTCCCCCAGCTGCTGCAGACCCAGCACTTTTAAACTTGGAAAGTGTCCCCGGCTACTGCAGACCCAGCACCTTAAGTCTTGGATAGGGTTAGAAAAAGTAATAAAAACAGATGAAAAATTGTATTTCCATGAACCGTAAAGTAATCTGGGAAAAACTGACTATTTTGTCATAAAAGCTGGAAAACATTTGCACTTGATCTTTAATATGTTAGCTGTAGGAATACAGCTGACAAAATAAATTATGTTGACATTTTTGACTAGAACAGCAAGTCAAGCAAATAAAACATTGTTTCAGAAAAATGGCTTCCTAAATCAAATACTATGGGATTAGATTTACAATGCTGGGATACCACAAAAGAATTAACCCATACAGGCCCTTAACAGAATTAACTCAGATATAGTAACACATCAGAATTAATACAATTAGCACAGTCACAAGATTAAAGGATTCAGGGGTCCCCTTCCACACAGAGTTAACAACGTCAAGGCTGTTGATAACACTCACAGATTCATGAACAATAGTTCATGTAACTTTGACACAAGGTGTGAAAATGTTTTATGGTTATGTTATTCTCTGCTGATTCTGCTCTAAGTGTAATATATGAGTGAATAATTTAAGGTTATTAAATTTAAATTTAAGACCTAGAGAGGTGCCAGAGATTATTTTGTATTTCCTGTCTTATTATTAGAAATTTAACTGTAGCAAACAGTCTGAGAGCTTTAGTTGTACTGGTGTTTTTACATGATTTGATACTGTTGAATTGTCCACCTATGAAAAGCTTCTTTGTTTAAAACTCAAATAATTCCATCTGGTATTTACAAAAGCTGAAACCACACACCTTGATACAACATTGTGATTACAATTATAAGTCCAGCTCTGTCCACAACGTGTTCAGTTATCTGTGGAGCTAAAGTTCCAAATTATAGCCACCCTCTTTTTCCTAGTAGAGGCTGAGAGTAACCCCACATAAAATGACATTGCTGTTTGATACGTTAAAGCCTTTTAGTAAGAAAATGGCTGGCTTCTTCTTTAAATATCATACTAGCATTATGGAGCTTTAATATTTCATATAATCTTTTTATTTTTGCTCCACCAGGACCCTGCCCAGTTATTTTTCTACCTCTGCCTAACTGGACCATTTTTCCAGGGGAATGGCAGCTGGTTATAATAAGGCCAGGCAAGAACCCTGTGGCCCATTCATTTATTCCTGTCTTGGAACCCTTGTCACCCCTTTGTTCCCTGGCTGGCCTATTGGTCCTGGGGGATGGGATACCCTCACCCCCCTGCGGCTCCTCCAAGTCTGCAGTAGTTACCCCCAAAGGAAAGTGAGCCTGCAAACACTAGCTTCACTTGTGCTACTTAGTACAAATGCACTGTGGTAGGTATGAGCTTGAGCAGCTCAGAGCTCCACTGGCTGAACACCTATTGCCAGAGCCCCCCCCCCCCCCCCCCCAGTATAGGACACCCAGCAGCAGCAGCCACTTATTCACAACCTGTTCAGCTCTTACAAGCACCTGCATCACTAGCTGAATTTGATTTGCTATCATCATAGTCTGGGGGGTATCCCTCTATGCCACAGTGCTGTTTACCATTTCAGATAAATTGCTCTGTTAACTGGACTTTGCAGTCCATTAATAGTATGTAAGTAAATATTCATGAAGTATTTATTTGAAATCCACATATACTCTAGGTTGTTCACTACACGGTTAGACTTATAAGGGTAAGCTTGCTGTGCCATAATGTACGCTGACATTGTTGCTTTCAGTGTAGGTTCAGTGGAGAAACCTCAACTGACTGTGTTGTCTTTCACAGTACGCATTTTCAACAAAACATCAGCATCACTTAAAAAGTTTTTGAATCTCTTAGAATTATTGAGATGTGGTAAATATCATTAGTCAGGGATGCAGTGGCCTCATTGTAGATGATATTAAATAGGGGGTGCAAGAGACATCGGGATTCTTTTTTCTGTTTAATTAAAAGTAGTCTTGCTTTCAACAGTTTCTCTTTTGCATATTTGTTTAAGTTATTTTTTCTGCTAAGCACCTTGTGTAAAACATACGTCTGTGACAGCCTGGAATACACTATTGCAGAGTAGAACTGATTTGAAGCTAAGAATTAGTTGTGGCTGAAATGGTTCGGATCTACAACATATTGTCATAATTTTGAAATAAGAAACATAGTTTACAATAAAACATAAAACTATTAACACAAATTACCTTTCTAGTGGGTCTAAGTGGTTGGCATTGTCTAGGTGTAGCAAAACAGAAATCTATATATTTCCAGTTTGTAAATGTAAATGGGAAAAAAAAAAGCTTTCTAACCAATGAATTCTGCAGAATAAATAGAAGCTGATTTTCATACAACAGGCTTTATAGCATACCTTAAAATACTGTTTTGTCCAGAGTGTATTAGATTAGACAACTGAGGCTCTCATGGCCAATGAAATCGAAAGCTTTCTAGAAAACACAGAGCTACATGGTTTTCCTAAGAGTGGAGTAAAATGAAGAGGCTAACAGGACACTCTAGTGTAAGGTTTTTTTTCTTATCCATGTAAACCAAAACTGTTAATAGGGATGGTATTCCTTCACATCACTGGCAGCACTAAATGTTCATAGTTTCAAAAATGTGGAACCTGACATTTGTCCTCTTGGATCAGTGCTTTACTCATTGAACAAAGTTAAACAGAAATAAGTTAATACATAGTAAATAGGAAATTCTGTCAGGAAGAACTGAACTATTTCAGGTTTACTGTACATTTACTTCAGTCTACATCTCCATAAGTCATTTTTTGATGGATTGATATTTTATGTAGCAAGATTACAGCAGAAATGGACCACTGAATCCAGTCTATCTACTTTACATAAATAAATAACTTAAAAATCCCACATTAGTTTGAATGTACTACCTATATTTATGCTTTTATAGCAATGACCTGTTATTTGGGTGTAGTAAACCAGACACAGATTGCAGTGCTCCTTGACATGTATTTTATTGCATGTTGTTGTTTGTCGTTCACATTAACCCTTCTGCTAAACGTCTTCACTAATTTACATGTTGGATACATGATATAAATGATCAGAGAGCAGCTTACTCTACTTCGGGAAATATCTCCTCTGATGTAACTGACTTCATGGATGACCTAAAACAAATATCAACAAGTTGCAGAGGTATGAAACTGGCACATTTTATTTTATTTTCAGGCTCATTTTTGAGCTGAGCAATTTTGTTGACAGGAGTTATGTCTGACAAGAGATTAGTAGTTTAAACTGCTTTGCAAATGGCTTTGATATTACAGACTAATCAAAAATTAATTCACTGCCATATTCTGTTCTGAGAATAAGAAGAGCTTAAGTTCTTCAATTTTCACCCCTTTCTAGTAATGCTTATTTTCTTTTTGTTTGTTAGTAGACTTACCTGTTGTGCTTTAAGAAGACGGAGGTCTTCATGGAGATTAGTTTTTATACATGTTTCTCATATTACAAAATTCTACCAAGCTAAACTGTGAGTTGAGAATTTTAAATGTTTTCAGGCTGCCTTTTTAATGCAGTTGGCCTTGCTTACATCTGACTTTAGCCAACAGGAAGGATATGCTTGGTTTGCCTTAAAAGCATTGGAAAGTTTTTTCTCCCTTAGACATAGAAAGATGTTAAGTGAAAGTTAGATTGGTATGTTACAGCTGTTTAGTTCTGTCACAGAGGCCAAACAGTACATCCCAAGTCTTCCAGAAGTGCTTAAATTAAATTCATTTATTTATCTGCATTTGTTTACTGAAAAAAGTGTTGACTGGGCAGAAGCCTCCTTTCAGTAGAATGCTGAGGAGAAAAGCTCCAAGAAGAATAAAATATACAAGCTTTAAAAAGTAATTAAGTGACTATAATACTAACATGAAATAAGTGACAGATATAGGCATAATGATCATACAAACATCAAAGAAATTAAAGTACATGTACATTTAAGAACGGAGATATCAGGTATAGCAATACAACATTCATAGCTGTATACATGAAAACAGTATAAACAATACAAACGATAAAATAAAACTAAGAAGTAGTTTACGTCATGTATGAAAGTTTAAAGAAGTCAAGCTGCAACAGAATAAACTGATGGTCAACATATTGATCAGTAAGTGTCTGGAAGTTAGTAAAGAGAAGATGTCAGGAGATGTTAAGTATTAGAAAACAAAAAGGTCAGTAGGGAGGAGAGGATATTTATGCCACTGTATACATATGGACATGGAGACAAAGAAGATGGAAGGTGGTATAACCAGGAACATATTTCATCACTCAATATGACTGCAAGTACAGTACAAAGCAGGTAATTGTGAGGAGAATGGGACGGGGCTGGTTTAACCAGGGGGAGGAGCGGTGGCAAGTCCAAGATTCAGATGGGATTGATATTCGATCTTCTAAAAGTAAGAATTCCAAATCTCACAAACAGAATTGCAAATGCGTTAGAATGCCAAAATGTTCAGAAATATTGAATATTTCACTATTGTGTGTGTGTGTGTGTGTGTGTGTGTGTGTGTGTGTGTGTGTGTGTGTGTGTGTGTGTGTGTGTGTGTGTGTGTGCGTGTGTGTGTGTGTGTGTGTGTGTGTGTGTGTGTGTGTGTGTGTGTGTGTGTGTGTGTGTGTATTTGTGTTTGGGGGGAATGGTACTAGTTAGTTATATTAAGGCTTGGGTTGGAGTTAGGGCTAGGTTAGGATTAGGGTTGGAGTCAGCACACGAGTAAGGTACTAGAGAGTGTGCTGACTAACTGTAACTGAATCCCTAACCCTAATTCCAACCTCACACACACACACACACACACACACACACACACACACACACGTGCAAACACGCATACAGACACACACGCACACACACACACAGACACATACCTTACACTAGTACTATCCCTGTACCTGTCCTTAGTCCTAACACTAAATAGATGTGACTCTGTGATTTTTAGTTTTCTGATATTTGCGTCGCTTTGTAGAGGTGTTTGGTGTGCAATTTTTTGGTAAGTAAAAGTCAATGTGGGTAAGTCTGGAACAATGTCAGGTACTTGATTCAGACAGGAACATTTTTTTAGGTTGGACTTAAAAGTGTTTAGAATTAAGGATTTGGCAAAGAGAGGTGGGCAAGGGATTAACTTTAGAAATTGTCTATAGAATTCTAATCACATTGGTTGAGAAGGTGAATATGTGCAATGATCTCTAAAGAATAGTAATGAATTATGAGGGGAGCATGTGGGATATTATTAGTAAGATCCCAATTTAGTATGGTGAACTAATTGTTTAATAGTTGGATGTAGATGGATTTATAACAGTTTGTTGCCGTGGAAGTATATGGAGTATTCTAGGATTTTTTTGTGTGCTTGCTCACCAGTGAAGGTTAAGATCCCTTAATAAAATGTTATTCATACCTGTGACTTAGCTTAATATGGGCTTAAGAAAGACCATAACTGCAGCAGTAGTTTTGGGGAGGGATCTACAAATGACAGATCAGTACAGCAAATTCCATCCTGTTAACAACAGGATTAATGTTAGAAGAGGCTAGTATAGCTTGACACACCTACAACTTTCCCAAACTAGTAAGTCTCTCTCTCCTTATTCATAATCACTGCCTTATACCTTCCTCTCCGGGTCTGTTTTGCCATGCTTTCATGTATAACATGTAAGAAACGTTCACACAGCTACTGGTATGATTTTTTTCTGCCCAAAGGTTCTCAAATTCTGTGCGTGCAGTCTCTCTCTATGTTTACTTGGGCATCATTGGAGCTTTATTTTATTTTATTTTGAATTTCTTAACCAGGGTAGAGCACTGATCTGACTGGACCCATTCATTCTCAGCCCTTTCTCATTCTCTGGATCAATCTTTTGCAAGATTCTGCAAGTTTCATGGCCCTTTTTATTGCAAAGATTTTTTTCTTCACTTCAGTCATTCCTTCTCTTGCCCATTGTGCTTTTCACCCTTTTCTCTTAAGTATTGTTATCATAGCTGTTTTCAGTGTTTTTGTTAAAAGCTGTTGTTTTTTGTTGTTATTTCGAACCTCTGCTATTTATACCAGTATATGTTGCATTGTTTGTGGTTTGGGATGTGCCCCCCCCCCCCGTTTACTGCCATCATAGATTAAACATTTAAAAAGTGTAAATGGGAGCCCAGGATAAGTTTGAAGAATGATAATGCTTCACAGAATAATATAGCACACACAAATGTAACATTTACTAAGCGTTTACTCCTAGTACCCTGTGGGACTGTAAGGCAGAGCTTAACTAGTTAATGCCTACCAACAGACTACACAACAATTGCCTAGAGCTGAAACTAAAAAGAAAAATTAAATGCAAGAAAGTATTTTCATCTCAACAAGATGCTTGTACTCTAATCACCCTCCAATGACACTACTTTTTACTTCACTAGTTTTTTTCATCTCTATTCCTCTCAGCCTTTCTCTTAATTAATTCCATCTTGTTTTTTTTTTTTTTTTATTTCAGTCAATTTAACTTTCATTCATTGATACCTCATTATGCACCTACTTGGATTTCTTGTTCAATTGTGGCAGGAGTGTGCAGTTAGAACTTGTGGGAGGAGTGTGCAATTAGAACTTGTCTGAGCAAAGACTGCTGGAACGGGGCTCAGTTTTTAGCTTTTTTATTGGTTAATTGGTTAATTTGTTTAAATCAGTTTGCTCAATTGCTACTGTTATATTAAAAAAAATATATACTTTATGCATCGCCTAGGGTTAAACTATTCTCGGTGCCATAAAGTGTGCTCTTCAGATTTTCCCTTAGAACTAGCCATTTTTTTAGTTTTAGCACTCAAATCTGTTTCTTTGTGCTCACCACTTGTTCAGAACTTGTTGTAAGCACTAAATAAGCTACAAATTACTACAGCACTCAACATTCCTCACTTGTCTAGAGGAAAACAGTTTTTAGTACTTAATAAATAAGCACCTATCCAGGTATGTCTAAAGGTCAGCTCCTGGTGTTTTCTCCTGTCTACCTGATGAATCTGGGCATCTTGGGGCAATGCAGCAATTGCCTCATGTACACAGACAACACTCTCCTCCTACCACCCAACACTACAACCTGTGAGAGATGCATTTATATAGCTAAACTGGAAGCAAAGCTCTCTGGACTAGACAGTCAAGAGGAGAAGGTAAACACTTGCACCACACAACATTCACCACACCACATTCATCACATAGTCCCTCAAAACCTACACCACCAAAACAGACACACAGAAACGCAAAACACACACCTATATTCACGGAGGCTCTCAATAAAAATCTGCTCAAGCAATAGAGACCTCCAAAGCAGAAACGCAAGCAACCTCCACCCCCCCAACACAACCCAAATGACACATAGCCCACAAACTCAGTGTGCCACTCAACCACAGCCCATAAGGCATAACACTCTAGTCATAGGTAACTCTATAGTGAGGCACACTGATGTTCTGCTCACTAGGCTAAACAAGGAGAAAGTTACTGTCAGCTGCCTGTCGGGTGCCAGGATCTGCCACATAACGCACGCACTCAGGTCACTCCACATCAAATACAAATATGACTCTGTCATTCCCATGTTGGTGTGAATGACCTGAGACATATCTCCCTGGACTACTTGAAAAGAGACATGGAGGAGCTCTCTGATCTTGTAGCCCAGGCAGGTAAGACTCTAGCCCTGAGTAGCATCCTGCCATCACCCAGAATGATACAACAGTACAAGGACAAAATTATTGACTTCAACAATTGGCTATGCTTCTGGTGTCATTCTGAGGAGATCCAGTATCTGTCTGCCTGGGATGACATGATCGACAGACCAAGAGGCTTTGCCAGAGATGGCCTGCACCTGTCAGCCTTGGGATTCCGGATACTGGCTAAGGCTCTTGCCACTCCTTTAGTGCCTTTTTTAGGCAAGGTTCAAATAACAAATTCACCACCATAACAGGTACAAGCAAGCAGAATCTGAAGGTAATGCTACTCAATGCTAGAAGTCTAAAACTCAAAATCCATTCACTCGAGGCACTCCTTAAAATGGAGAACATCGACATCTGTGCAGTGACTGAGACCTGGTTTAAGGCTCCACAGAGCACTCCTGCATTACCAGGCTATAGTTCATACCACACTTTTCGGCCACCTAACCTGGACCGAAACATTAAAGGCGGAGGAGTGTCCATTTTCATTAAGGATATCCACACCTCCAAGCTAGTTGCTCAGCATAATGCATCCGAGATCATCCAAGTACAACTAACTCTGGGCAAGACCGCAATCCAAATTATAACTTGCTACAGCTCCCCCACCATGCCCCAGGATTCCCACTCCTCATTTCTTGATACACTGGAAAATATTAGGGTACAACCCAACACCCTCATAATGGGCAATTTCAACTACCCCACCATTAACTGGGAAAACTAGTCATGTACCAACTCTTTTGCTCAACATTTTCTGGAATTCATAAATTCCAATGCCTTGGATCAACTTATCCATACCCCCAACAGGGGCAGCAATATCCTAGACCTGGTCATTACCAACATGGATGACCGGTGTTCCACATCAGAGGTCAATTCCTCGTTGGTCAGATCCGACCACAAACTAATCATCCTAGACATCCACATCCCACCCCCACCCCCCATTAGGGAAATTACCGTAAAAATTTTTCCAAAGCCAACTTCATGCTTCTTAAGACAGAAATGGCAAACTTCACGACACCCATGCAGACGGACAATAGAGGTACGACTGCTGAATCCTACACAAATGCACTTTATAAGCACTTACACGAGTGCATGGACCGTGCTATCCCTAACAGAACCAAGATGCTATCCTTCAAAAAAAGGAAGCCAATCTGGTGGTCCCCTGCCATAAACAAACTCTACAACAGAAGAAAGAAACCATTGCAAAGTTGCAAAAAAGAGTAAAATCCCATGACTGGAGGAACTCCCTGGTCAGCCTCAGTAAGAAGCTGAGATCCCTCATAAAATCCTCCAAAGCTAGTTACAAAAACAAAATCGCCACTGATTCTAAAGACAACCACAAAGCATTCTATAGCTATGTCAAGAATCTCAATGGAAACACTCAGATCTTCTCTGAGTTACAGCACAATGGCAATAAATATACAGAACCAACTGATATTGCCAACATCCTGGCAGAAAGGTTCAGTGCTAACTTTACCCGTCTCTCACGCCCTAAAGGGCCCATCTCTATACCGGAAGAATGCAAAGTTCTTGTAATCATGGCTGTACAGGTAAAAACCACACTCTCCAAAGCCAAGAACGCAGCATCCATGGAACTTGACAACATCCCAGGCTGTGTTCTACACAAACTACAGAATGAACTGGCACCCCACCTAAGCAACATGTTCAATCATAGCCTCACCTCAGGCCTTGTGCCCGCTGAATGGAGCACAGCAATGGTTGTCCCACTCCACAAAGGGGGAGCCACCATGGACCCCGGGAACTACCGCCCCATTAGCCTAATGAGCCTGGTCTACAAGGCCATGGAACGTATCATCATGGAACTTATAAACAAAGACGTTGGTAATCTCCAAACTCTGGACCCCACCCAATTTGGGGTTGTAAAAGGCAGATCATGTCTCCTAAACCTAACAGACTTCTTTGAAGCAGTCACCAAAGCCGTAGATGAGGGTAAGGTGGTTCACACAGCCTATCTAGATCTCACCAATGCTTTTGACACCACCCCCCACTCTGGAATTACAAATAAACTCACTAAACTAGGTATAAATCTCTATGTCAAAAGATGGGTTGCCAACTGGCTCACTGACAGAACCCAAACTGTGAAAGTAGCAGACTCCAAATCCAACTTCAGACCAGTGACAGGTGGAGTACCACAGGGTTCAGTCCTAGATCCTCTCCTGTTTGGTATCTACTTTTCCGAAGTACAGGCTGACACAGAAGGTCTTTGGTTACTAAGTTCGCTGATGACTGCAAACTAGGAGCCATAATCAAAACTCCTAAAGATGTGGACATCCTACAAAAGGGCTTCACTGAGACAGATGCCTGGTGTCAAAGCCATGGCCTCAAGCTCAATGCCAAAAAGTGCATTGTCATCCCCTTTGGTAAAAACTCTGAACCCATGAGCTATACACATAGGTGGTAGTCTACTAACACCGAAAGTTTAATAAGAGACCTTGGGATACAGGTGGACAGTAGTCTCTCCTTTGATAATCACATCGCCACAGTAGTCAGGAAATCCTTCTACGTGGCACAACTCATCACAAAAGGTTTCTCATCCAGGAAAAAAGAGGTCATTGTTCCCCTCTACTCATCACTCATTAGAACCATTATAGAGTACAACTCCCCTTATGGCATGTACCTCACAAGACATCTACAACAACTGGAAAGGCCACAGAAATACCTCACAAAGAGGATTACCGGCCTCAAACAGATGCCCTACACAGACCGTCTCAAAAAACTCCAGCTTTACTCCGTCGCATATCGCCTACTCAGAGGCGATCTCTGCCTAACATACAAAGCTATGTCAAACCCAGAGCTGTTGGACATGCTCCACTTAAAGAAATCCCAATCCCTCCAAGCTACATGTTCTAGGGACCTAAACCTTGTCACCACAATAAACAGAACATGCTGGAGGGATAGATTCTTGTCCCAGAGACTTCCCATACTCTGGAACAAACTACCTATCTATACCAAACAAAGCTCCTCATTAGCACTCTTCAAGAAAAATCTTGATGATTGGATGGGGAATAGGAAATTCACCCCGGGGATCACCTCTGTGGATCTGCTTGACAGGGGCACAGGAAAATAATTTTCTTGGGTGGCGAAAGCCAGGGTACCTTTTTGGCTAGGCTTATGAACCTATATACCTATCAAGTCATATTCTCACATTTACAGTGCCTAATTGTAATACTGTATGTCACAAATTCAACACTGCAATTAAAGTGCTCCTGTATGTTTTCTGCCTTTTGAATGGAACAAGACTGACAGCCCACACAAGTATCACTGCAGATGTGATTAACAGCATAGTGTGATCAGTGCTTTAGATATTTATGATTTAGTTCAGGAAATTAAGGTTATAAACTGTTAACAAGATTTTTCCTGTGGTCTAGTATTTGATTCTGTTAGCATCCATTTGTCTACTGTGTGACCTTGAGTAAGTCACTTAACCAAACAGTGCTTTAGGGCAAGTCAGAAATTGGGTGGACTAGGCTCTTGAATGCTCTCCTGGACCCGTACCTAGTAACTGCCAATGAATCTATAAACTGTATAGGTATGAGAAAACTCATTCACTACAGCATGGATACCTCTCCTCCTGATTTGGGAGCAAAAAGCCTCAGAGTTGGTCTTAGAAATGACAGTTTCTTAAGTTTCCAGTGATTTTTCTAAGGCCGAAAAACATGTAATCACAAGCTGTGCAAGCTTGATAAACCAAGGCCTTTCTCCCTAGGTCCTCAAAAGCATCCATCTATCCAGCCATCCGTCCACAACCATTTTTCCCATTTTTACACATAGGATCAGGGTGTCACTTCAACATGACAGTTATTACTACCCAGTGCCCACACTACCAGGTAGTTAGCCCCGACATGGTTGTTCTTCCATACTGTACACACAGATAGTCATTGGAGTGTGTGTGTGCAGTGTAGAAGAACAACCATGTCAGGGCTAACCAAAGGAATGCAGTAGGTGGTCTGGATGCACCTACTGCATTCCTTTGGAATGTGCGAGGAAACTGGACCAACCAGAGAAAACAGATGCAAACACAAGGTGGGCATGCAGACTGCATATAGAAGGCACTCCAGTTTGATGCAACACTAAAAAAACAAAAACACCGGGAATGGCAGCAGGAGGCAGCAGAAACAGGTCGAAAGCATATTAGCATATCAAAAACTTTATTCTTCACTTTCATCTAAAACTTCATAGACTTCCTCAAAACAAGTATATTCAAAGGTGCCATCGATATATAAGTACCAATACCCAATCAATTTTCCACTAACAATCACATGATTCTATGTCATAATAGCAAAATCCACATAAACAAAAAAATAATAACGTTACAACATAAAAATTATGCTTGCAAGTACATCATTTTCCATCTTCTGTTTTATTTAATCCAGGAGCTCTGTCAGTCTCCAATTTAGTTTGCCACATAGTTTCCCTTTGTTCAATTTTATTTTTATAATTACTACCACACAGATACCAAAACACAGCCACAAACTAAGTCCGTACCACAAAAAAAGGAGAAAAAACTGCACATTGTATCCAGCTACCCAAATAAATAATCTTGCAAGCACGAGAAAATGACGTACTATTTATTGCAAAACAAGAAATCACATAAAGCGCTTTTTGTCAGGCTACATGTCCCAACTTCTTCAGATATTTAAACAAAGTAAAACACAGACTATATAGGAAGTGAACAATCAGCTGATTCCTGAACCAAACAGGAATCAGTTACTCTTAAAGTGGCACTCACCCTCATTCATTACCTAAAATGTAGTTAAAACAGCTCTCATCTACACGTTTTAAAACAATGTTTCAAAGTAGTAATTAATGAGTGTAAAAAAACATAAAACCAATGTTTGTCTATTGTAAAGTATTAATACAGTTGTTGTTGAATTTAAAGTTGTTTTTATATTTATATTTATGTTTATATTCAAATAAAACTTAAAAACACGTAAATAAGTAAAACCAACACACCTAACCTTTAGGAGCTAAAATGAACTTTTCTGAGAGTTAAAAAAGTTCAGTTACAGGCTTGCTGTTCCTGAACTGTTTGAAAGTTTCTGTGAGGCCATTTTTGCTTGGGCTGAAGGAGGGTCTCTCTGTTGATCAGTGGCAGTGACTAACATTGAGCAGCTTCCCTGCCCCCCGTAGAGGTGGTTACTGACTTGAAACTGTAGTTTTATTGGCCACTAGGGGTCATTTCCATAACTCCTTCATCTTCCTCTCTTAAAACCTAGTTGCCTCGTGGTTTGGGCGTCTTTTCAGGCTTGTTGGCTGTTGGTGAAGCACCCCCCAAGAGGAAAAACGCTGAGAGAAGAAAGCCACTTTTGAGATTTTAAGTATTTTTTCTCTGTTTATTTGCTAAGTTTTTCTGCATAGCTGCCTAGCTTGAGCATTTTCTGGCTTGTTAAACTTGATTTCTGTATTAGTAGCTGTATTTAGAGCACAACCAAAAGCTGTTTGCTGAATTTCCTGTTTGCACTTAATTTTAAATCGTTTTTCTTAAAACTTGCATATTTTCTGTCCTTGACCTAGCATTCTTGTGTGGGGTCATTTACTGCACTGTTATAACTTGATATTACTTGTGAACCTCTGCTATCTCTGGAAAAACAAAAACAAAAAAAAATCTTGCTTTTTTCCCACTTTTCTGAGAGTTAAAAGTTCAGTTACAGGCTTGCTGTTCCTGAACTGTTTGAAAGTTTCTGTGGGGCCATTTTTGCTTGGGCTGAAGGAGGGTCTCTCTGTTGATCAGTGGCAGTGACTAACATTGAGCAGCTTCCCTGCCCCCCGTAGAGGTGGTTACTGACTTGAAACTGTAGTTTTATTGGCCACTAGGGGTCATTTCCATAACTCCTTCATCTTCCTCTCTTAAAACCTAGTTGCCTCGTGGTTTGGGCGTCTTTTCAGGCTTGTTGGCTGTTGGTGAAGCACCCTTCAAGAGGAAAAAACACTGAGAGAAGAAGGGAGCCACTTTTGAGATTTTAAGTATTTTTTCTCTGTTTATTTGCTAAGTTTTTCTGCATAGCTGCCTAGCTTGAACATTTTCTGGCTTGTTAAACTTGATTTCTGTATTAGTAGCTGTATTTAGAGCACAACCAAAAGCTGTTTGCTGAATTTCCTGTTTGCACTTAATTTTAAATCGTTTTTCTTAAAACTTGCATATTTTCTGTCCTTGACCTAGCACTCTTGTGTGGGGTCATTTACTGCACTGTTATAACTTGATATTACTTGTGAACCTCTGCTATCTCTGTAAAAAACAAAAAAAAAAATCTTGCTTTTTTCCCACTTTTCTGAGAGTTAAAAAAGTTCAGTTACAGGCTTGCTGTTCCTGAACTGTTTGAAAGTTTCTGTGAGGCCATTTTTGCTTGGGCTGAAGGAGGGTCTCTCTGTTGATCAGTGGCAGTGACTAACATTGAGCAGCTTCCCTGCCCCCCGTAGAGGTGGTTACTGACTTGAAACTGTAGTTTTATTTTCCCTTTTGGGTCTATTCCTGCTTCTTTCCAGCCCCTGCTATCAAGCACGCTTTAACGTGCTTTAGCGCGATTTAGCTCAGAGTTGCCACTAGAGCAGCATCGGGCAGCGCCGGTTAAACAAGGTTAAACTCTTTCTGGCTCCAGAAAGTCTGTTCTTCAATTTTTCCCTTAGAACTGCTCTGTTAGGAACCTAAACAGTTTACACCTACACTAAAAAGTGCAGCACTTGTTCCAAATAGCTTTTTCTTCTCAAAAAGCTCAGCACTTGTCTTATAAGCATATCCCTTGTCTTATAAGCATTCTCTTTGCAGGTCAAGCACTCCTATATTATACAAATCTCTCACTAGCAAAACCCCAGGAGTGCCCACTTCCCTGCTAAGCCCACTACTTTTCTGTCTCATACCAACTCATAATTCTTTCTAGCATGTCGAAGGGTCAGATGCTGGCGTCCTCTCCTGCCCAGTTGGTGAATCTGGGAATTCTGAGACAATGTTACAATTGCCTCATGTACACGGACAACCCTCTCCTCCTCCCATGTAACACTAACACTTGTGAGAGATGCAGCTATTTAGCCAGACTGGAGGCTGAGCTCTCTCAACTCAGGACTGGCAAGACCAGGCAGGAGGAGAAGGCAACTACACACACCACAATACCAGTCTCACATAACTCAACCACACCACTGAATCAAACACATAAACACACTAAGACATACTCGGAGGCTCTGAGTAAAATTTACCTAAACAGCAGAGGCCTCCAAAGCAGACACCCAAGCAACTGCAAACTCAATACACCACACAAACAACACATAAACAACAAAATCAGTGTGCAAAGCAGTCACTGCCCTTAAGGCCAAATACAACACCAAACATACTTGTCATAGGTGACTCCATAGTCAGACACACTGGCGTCCGCTCACCAGACTGAGTAAGGAGAAGGTCACAGTAAGCTGCCTGTCGGGCGCTAGAATCCGCCACATAACACAAGCACTCAGGTCTCTCAACAGCAGGTACAAGTACGACTCAGTCATTGTCCACGCTGGTGTCAACGACCTGAGGCGTACCTCCTTGGACTACATGAAAAGAGACATTGAGGAGCTCTCTGATTATGTAGCCCAGGCAGGTATGACTCTGACCTTGAGCAGTATCCTACCTTCACCTAGAATGATGCCACAATACAGTGATAAGATGATCAGCTTTAATAATTGGCTTAAATTCTGGTGTCATTCAAAGGGGATCCAATGTCTGTCTGCCTGGGATGACATGCTGGACAAGCCACGCTGCTTCGCAAGGGACGGCTTGCACCTGTCACCCCTAGGCTTCCGGATATTGGCAAAGGCTCTTGCCACCCCCATAGTGCCTTTTGTAGGCAAGGCTCAAATTCTAAACCTACCACCCTAGCACACAAAAAAGTAAAAAAACTAAGGGTAATGCTGCTCAATGCCAGAAGTCTCAATCTCAAGATGCACGCACTCGAGGCCCTTCTCAGTATGGAGAACATCGATGTCTGTGCTGTGACAGAAACCTGGTTCACGGCTCCTGAGAGCACCCCAGCACTATCAGGTTTCACCTCATATCATGCGTTCCGGCCCCAAAATCCGGAAAACACCAAGAAAGGAGGGGGGGTGTCCATATTCATAAAGGACACCCACACCTTAAGGTTGGTGGCAACGCACGATGCATCGAAGACCATCCAGGTGCAATTAACCATAGGCAAGACTGCTCTGCAATTTGTAGCATGTTACAGGCCACCCTCTCAAACTCAGGAACCTCACATGGCCTTCCTGAAAACAATGGAGGGGATAAATGTATCTCCAAACACCATCATACTAGGTGACTTCAACTACCCTAATATAGACTGGGAACACTACTCAAGCCCAAACACTCTAGCCCAAAGGTTCCTGGAGTTCATAAACTCAAATGCCATGGAACAACTAGTCACCATCCCCACAAGAGAAGAAAACATACTTGATCTCATTATCACGAACATGGGATCACAATGTTCAACACCGGAAGTATACCCCTCACTGGTGAGATCAGATCATAAACTAATCTCGCTGGAGGTCCTCATCCCGCCCCCACCTGAAATAAAAAAGACCACAGTGAAAAACTTCTCAAAACCTGACTTCACACTTCTAAAAATTAGTGTGGTCTCCTTTAAGGCCCCTGAGCCAGTGGTAAACATTACTCAAACCGCTGAATCACTTACAAATGCCTTCTACCAGCACCTACAGGACTGCATGGATCAGGCAATCCCAAACAAAACTAAGACTCTTTGTACCAAAGGCAAGCGTCCAGTCTGGTGGACCCCAGCCATAAACAAGCTCTACAACAAAAGGAGGAAGCTACTACAAGATAGAGCAAAATCCTTGAAAGGTAAGACACCTTTGATCATTATAAGTAAAAAACTAAGAGCTCTCATAAAATCATCCAAGGCAAATTTTGAGAGAAAAATCGCCAAGGACTCAAAAGACAATCATAAGGCCTTCTTTAGCTATGTTAGAAACCTAGGAGGAAACTCCCAGATATGCTCAGAATTAGTTCAAAATGATGTGAAGATTACTGAACCTACACACATTGCCAACATACTGGCTGACAGGTTCAGTGCAAACTTCTCCCCCCTCCCAAAAGGAGAGATATCTATACCAGAGGATTGTAGCCCCCCAAACATCTCCAATGCCCAGGTGAGAACTGCTCTCTCCAAAGCAAAAAACACAGCATCCATGGGACCGGATGGTGTCCCCGGCTGTGTGCTCCACGAACTCAATGAGGAATTAAACCCGCAGTTAGGACAGCTGTTTAATCTTAGCCTCACCTCAGGATACGTGCCAAGGAGTGGCGCCGGCGACTGTGGTCCCACTTCACAAGGGCGGTGCCTCCACCGACCCTGGAAATTACCGTCCCATTAGCTTGACAAGCCTTATCTGCAAAGCCATGGAGAGGATCATAATGGAACTCATAAATAAAGACATAGGGAACTTGCAGACTTTGGATCCAACCCAGTTTGGCTTTGTCAAAGGCAGATCATGCCTTTTAAACTTGGTTGACTTTTTCGAGACAGTCACCAAGGCCATTGATGAGGGAAAGGCAGTCCATACAGCCTACCTTGACCTGGCAAAGGCCTTTGACACAATACCCCACTCAGGTATCATCGAAAAACTCATCAGCTTGAATGTAAACCCATACATCACAAGATGGGTTGCAAACTGGCTAAGTGACAGAACCCACAGGGTCAGAGTTGCTGGAGCCATGTCAGACTCAAAGCCTGTCACAAGTGGTGTCCCACAGGGCTCAGTCCTGGGTCCACTCTTGTTCGGCATCTACTTTTCTGAAGTACAAGCAAACACAGGAGGGTTATGGCTGACAAAGTTTGCAGATGACTGCAAACTGGGCGCCATAGTCGAAAACACATCTGACACAGATATCCTTCAGAAGGGCCTCACAGAAACGGATAACTGGTGCCAAGAAATGCATAGTCATACCCTTCGGGAAAAACAAGGTTACCCCTAGCTATCATATAGGTGGCAATCCACTGAGCACAGAAGAAGTCATCAGGGATCTGGGGACCCAGGTTGACAGTAGCCTTTCATTTGACACTCATGTTGCTAAAGTAGTTAGGAAAACCTTCTACATTGCCCACCTGATCATGAAGGGATTCACATCTAGATCAAGGGAGGTCATCATCCCCCTGTACTCATCACTCATTAGACCTATGATTGAGTACAATGCCCCATTCGGAATGTATCTGACCCGACACCTGCAGCAGCTGGAAAGGCCCCAAAAGTTCCTCACCAAAAGGATAAAGGGTCTCAAAAATATGTATTATGCTGCCCAACTGAAAGAACTCCAGCTCTATTCAGTCTCATACCGCTTGCTCAGAGGTGACCTGTGCCTGACATATAAGGCCATGTCAAACCCTGATTTGATTAATATGCTTCACCTTAAAAAATCTAGATCCCTCAGAACCACAAGGGCGGGAGACTTAAACCTTGACACGGTTATTAATAGAACGTGCTGGAGGGACAGATTCATCACCCAGAGACTCCCTATGCTGTGGAACAAAATCCCGGTACATGTGAGGCAGAGCACCTCGCTGGCCTTGTTCAAGAGGAATCTTGACCAATGGATGGGGGATCGCAGATATACCCCAGGGATTACTTCAGTGTCACTGCTTGACAGAGGCACAGCAAAATAATAGGCATAGTTTTATTCAAACTAAAGGGGTGGCGAAAGCCAAATAACTATGGGCTAGGCTTATAAATGCCCTTGGGCAGATAGCCTAGAATGAACCTATGAACCTATGAAATACACTTCAAGACAATGGTGCATGTAAACCGTATTAAATATAGTATGATAATCAATTCCTAATCAAGTTTCTAAGTTGTAATACGCACTTAATTGAATACATTTCGTTAATACCGGGAGGATAACATGTAAAAGTGCATAAATTGCTAACTCAATTCTAATTTCTCTAAATGTAAGGACAAAGGACCTCCTCTATGGTCATAAGCAATACATTCTATAGCCCTAAAAGTAAACCCATGGATGGGTGCTTTCATAGTGTGCCTGGCCAAAGCATTCTCTGACTTATTAGATCTAATAGCATATGTGTGTTCATAAAACCTGTCCCTAAGCCTTCTATCAGTTTTTCCTATGTAGAAGGCGGGACAGGTATGACACTTAGCCAGGTATACTACTCCCTTGGAGTTGCAATCAAATTTATACTTAATATTGTTTTTAGAACCTCTGATGCTAAATTTTGTCCCCTGCTCCATATATTTACAATAAGGGCATGACAAACACTTATTCATACCTGCATGTTTAAGTATACAGGAGTCCGAATACTGAGTTTCCACTAGGTTCTTTAAATTTTTCCTTTTCTATAAACTATTTTGGGGAAGTCAATATTATTGACTTCCCCAAAATGGCAGTTGTGTGTCCATATTTATCAAGTCCCAATTTTTCTTTAAAATATCTATAAAATTATAACTGTCTATACAATACGTGATAATAAGCCTATTTTCATTTAATGTCCCGTCTCGTGATGTATAACTATTAATTTTTAAACTATGATTCCTTGATAGTATTGCTTTGTAGAAGCCCACTTCTCTTTTATTTTTCATCCTGACAGATTTCTTGTAGAAGCGAAGTAGGGTAACCTCTCTTTTTAAGCATATCCATTAGTGTTAAGCATTCTTCAATAAACTTGTTGTCATCCGTAATTATTCGGGCTGCCCTTACAAATTGGCCCTTGACAACCAAACGTTTTTGGTGGGCCGGGTGGCAGCTACTATAATGAAGAAATGCATTAGAATAGGTTTCCTTTCTATAAATCCTAGCTTTGAAACATTGATTTTGTCTATCCTTACTTAAATCAACATCTAGATAAGCAATTCTAACCTGTGAAAAATTATATTTAAATTTTAAAAATGTACTAGTGTCGTTTAAGTAAGTTAAGAAGCCTCCTGTTGATCACCCTGAAACATAATAAATATGTCGTCCAGGAAACGTGTATAATATTTGACCTTACTTGTATATAAACTTGTACCAAAAACATGTTCATGTTCCCAATAGGCCATTACTAAATTTGAAAATGCACTACCACATGGGGAGCCCATCGCCACTCCTATTTTTTGTAAATAGTATCTGTTGTTAAAAACAATGTAATTGTTAGACAAAACTATATCCAATAGTTCAGCCATCAATTTTACTTCATCCTGTTGGGCTCCCATACCATGTAGTAACAAACTCACCCATTCAATTCCTTCTTTATGGGGAATTGATGAATACAAGTCTTTCACGTCTATTGTGAGAAAATTTAAGTCATCTTGATATTGTAAATGGTTTATGTTGTCCAAAAATATCCAAGAATCTGTACAAATATGCTGTTGTTGGACCACATATTTCTTTAAAGTGTGGTCAATAAATTTAGCGCAAGCATAAGTAATACTTGCTCTGGCGTCAACCAATGGCCTCATGGGTGGGTTTGTTTATGCATTTATGTATTTTTGGTACTCCAAAAATAGTAGGTGTCCTTGGGGCTGACATGTGTAGATAGTTTGCTACAGTCATATCTATCCTTGCTTCAATGAATAATTCGTCAAGGAATGCCCTAACTCTTCTATAAGCTATGTTTAATTCGTTCTTTGATACCTCCTCATAAGTGTCACTTTCTAAAATAGTTTGAATTTTATTATTATAATCATCCAAGTTAAAAATAACTATACCCCCTCTTTTATCTGGTTTCATAGTCCTAATGTGTGCTTGTTGCAAATACATAAGTGCTTGTCATTCTTCCTTAGTGATGTTAAAGGTAGTAGTTTGTTCATTGTTCGTCTTATCCATTTTATGAAAGATATCTAACATACATATTTTTTCAAACAAAGCCATGTTTGGATGGGAATGGGGGCAGAATGTGCTAGTAATATAAAGTGGTGTAATGGAGGGTGGTGCCTCTCCTAGTAATAAATTTAAGTTCAACTTCCTAATGAATAATTTAAAATCAATGATAAACTCTGCTATGTTGGTTCTACATGAAGGAACAAAAGTAAAACCTTTTGCTAATAAATTAGCCAAGGTAACGTCAACATAAAAATCAGAATAATTAAAAATCTTAAAGTCCCCAGTAGAGTTGTGTATGATAGTAACAACAGGTTCTTTTAAAGGTACATTCTCTTCCTCTGGGTTCTCCTGCTATATAAGTTCTGCAGGAAGAGGATCCATGTTAACCACTTTAATGTGTTCACTAGTTATTGGTATGAATGGAGTACGTTTTCTTCGTGCCTTGCCTCAGGTTGTACCCCGAGGCAGAAACTTGAAAATCCTGATTAACATGGCCATTTTGGCCTCTTGGACCATAATGAGCATTATTAAAATTGCTACTCTTGGTAGCTGCGTTAGGTCTGTTAATTTGGACCCCATTTGAGTTAGTCTTATATTTGTTGTTGCTGTTGTTGTTATTGTTACCATTCCTTTTGGGTATTTGTGTCCAGCCTTCTTCAAATTGGTCCAATTCGTATATGTCTGTAACTCCGTCAGTTCCCCCTGCTGTTGTACCCTGACTTTGGTCCCTAATGTTACCAAAGTTCGTCTGAGACAAGGGAGGTGCTGGATATGCCAAACCCTTGTTCATAGGTTCATAGGTTCATAGGTTAGTACTAAGCTAACTGCCCTTTTGAGCCATTTTAAGCAGCAGTTTATCCCTTGTGAGATTCAAACCCTGCACCTTGTGTTTGTAAGGCAAACACCTTAACCATTAGGCCACCCTCCCAACCTGTCACACTTTAATTTTTTAACTTTGTTGCTCTTTAATTTCTCAAGGTGATGGTCAATAGTAGAAAATGATCTTTCATACTCATACTTATAATGAAAGAAGTCACTGTCTCTCTTTAATTCTCCATCTAAACTTGTAGCTTCCTGTAATAGGTCATCCGCAGTCTTTTTGTAATGTTTGCTAATAAGTTGTAACAGTTCAATGCCATGATTATTAAACATTTTTATTAAGTCCTGATGGAATTCTGACCCTCCTACCAGCCCAGTATGATATTGCCAAATTTGAAGACCTTTTGGAACTATGCCCTCACTGATGCATTGTTTAAAATAAGCTAGTTCCAAATGTAATTTTCTATACTTAAGTAACTTTAAATCCAATAATTTAAGTTTACTATTCAATGTTTCAGTTTGTACATTTGTAGTGATTGGCTCACCTTGTCCTCGAGCTGAAGTAGCAAGTTGAAATGTTGGTAACTGTTCTGACCAAGAAGAAAGGTCAAAATTTAAATTCAAGTTAGCTGCCGGTCTATTGGAGACGCACTCTCCTTGTAACCCATGGCCTTCACCTCTGCTGTTACGTCCACGCTCCAATTCCTCTTGCGGTGTAGGGTGAATGGACATATTAAGAAGAGGGTCCTCATCTGGTAAGTCCATACAATTGTTAATGGAAGGACTTACTGGTTTCTGCTGATTAGTATCTAGTAATGAAGGTTGTGTTGTTGTAATGGGTGGTGCCATAGGTTTCTCTGCAAGGCAGTCAACTCTAGCCGTCAATACATCAAGCTGTTTAATTTAAGCACTAGAGCCGATAAAGTAGACAGTGCTCCTTCCGTTTCATTCGTACCTCCATCTGGACCAGAGGTAAGGGAAGCAGGAACATTCACAGACTTCTCCATGAAAAACAAGCAAAACCGAAACACAGCCACAAACTAAGTCCATACCACAAAAAAAGGAGAAAAAACTGCACGTTGTATCCAGCTGCCCAAATAAATAATCTTGCAAGCATGAGAAAATGACGTACTATTTATTGCAAAACAAGACACATAAAGCACTTTTCGTCAGGCTACATGTCCCAACTTCTTCAGATATTTAAACAACGTAAAACACAGACTATATAGGAAGTGAACAATCAGCTGATTCCTAAACCAAACAGGAATCAGTTACTCTTAAAGTGGCTCTCACCCTCATTCATTACCTAAAATGTAGTTAAAACAGCTCTCATCTAAGCGTTGCTTTAAAACAATGTTTCAAAATAGTAATTAACTAGTGTAAAAAAACATAAAACCAATGTTTGTCTATTGTAAAGTATTAATACAGTTGTTGAATTTAAGTGCATTGAAGTGTATTTCATTTTAGCTCCTTAAGGTTAGGTTTGTTGGTTTTACTTATTTACGTGTTTTTAAGTTTTATTTGAATATAAACATAAATATAAATATAAAAACAACTTTAAATTCAACAACAACTGTATTAATACTTTGGGCAGCTGGATACAACGTGCAGTTATTTCTCCTTTTTTTGTGGTACTACTACATAGATCTTTATAAAGCCCTTCTACTATAGAAAAAAAATTCTTTTACACTCATCTGCATATTTATAAAGTGCATTTTTTCTTTCTTTCTTCGTAATGGCATAAGTGTGTTCCCTAATTCTTTCCTTCAAACTCCTGGTGGTCATCTATATATAAAATGCATTACACCCGGAACAAATACAAATATAACTTTAGAATTGCAATTGTATATTTCTGGTACAGGTATAGTATAACTTAAATGTTCTAAACCTATAAAAGGCCCTTCTAAAACATACCGACACATATTGCAATTCATACATTTGTACATATATTTCGTTAAACCTAAAACAGCAATGGTGGGAGCAAAAACTGTAGTATCTTTATGTAGTAAAGTTATAAAGCTTTAAGTATTTTTATATACAAATCCTGGACATCTTCCAACCACTTTAAACAAGTCAGAATTACCTTTTATAATATTCCAGTTTTATTTAATGATGTTCCTAATATCAAAACTCTCTACATTTGTGTCTATGTTACACTCTAAATGATTGTGATAATTGTACTGTCTGTTACTGTTCAAAGAAAAAACTACACTTTTGGTAGAAATAAAAGGAACTTCCAAAATTGAGGAAAAATACTGTTCCTTTTAACAGCAATTTCTTTAAAAATATTTTCCTGTTGTAACCTCTTTCCACAAATAAAGAAATAATATTTATAAAATAAAATTTATTTTGGTCCTTCCAACGATCTCCTTGGGTTGTCCAGTGATTGGTGCACATAATGAAAATAGCCACCAATGCAGGACAAGAAAACTTTGATACTCTTGCTGTACTAGACAGAAGACCACACCTGGTTCAATGGCCCCATCATGACGAGAAATGCTGTTTAGAGATGTTTAAGCCTAATTTTGTCATTGCAGCAGTTGCTGTTAAAAGGGTTCCAAACCTGCAGGGCACTGTAATTCATCCCCTGATAAGTACTACTGGGCTTTGGGCCATCTTGGAAAGCAAGGTTATACATCTCCTAGTTTTTCTTGAAGTCCATAAACTGCATTTTATACCTGACAGAATTCTAGTGAGCTGTAATGTAAATTAACAAAATGCACAAGTAGCTAAACAAGCCACTAAATGAACCTTTGAAGCAAAACCTGTAGTCCCAGTAAGGAGCTGTGCCATCTTTTTCAGTCCTCACAATGATAATAGCCTATAACTTATCTGAGTGTACAGTCCACAGTGCAGACTGCACAATTGACTTTGCCTTGGATGGCAAAGCAACTTTCTTGAATGTACTACTTTAAAGTCTTACTCCTTTTTGGCCCTAGTATTAAGACTCACCTGGAGAACATCAAGAAAGAGAGTAAAACACTCACAGCTATTGGTATAAAATTCCAACCTTCCCAGTTCTCATTTTCAAGAATGTGAAGGAGTGTATATCAATTGTAGCTTACACTTGGCCAACATCAGGAAAACCAGCAGACTGCAAGAAACCAAAACCGTGTTGGCAACTGTGAGAAACGTTTTCCTCCCAGAGGGAAGATCCCTGGCAACAGCTACGTATCTTTGGTCCATATTTGGTTGCTCAGTAGCAAAAAGTCCCTGGAGCCTTGTGGTTCAGTAGCAGAATCCTGAGTCCCTGGAGTCTTGTTTGGCAGTTAATGCAGAGGATTAAGGCTATGAATTATTAGCAAGCAACTTTCTGTAGTATAGCGCTTGATTCCTACAGCCTTCATTTGTCACATGTGTGACCTAGAGCAAGTTACTTGACCAGACAATGCTTTGGTGCAGTTGGGAATTTGGGCTAGGTTCACCCAGAAATGGTCCCTGAACCATGTGTGCTTCCATAATTTTATTTGATGGTGATGTCCATCCAGGAAGCCAAACAACACACATCCAAAGTCATTCTGAAAGCCCTATTTTGGCCTCAACAAGTATGATTTCCATTGCTTCTGCCTAGTCTTCTGGACAACTCACCCCACCTATAACCCTTCAGGAATATTTTTGTACCTCACTTCTGACAAGGCCCAGCTGGATCACCATTCCTGAACTCTAGCTATCTGGTTTCTTCACTTGCACTTATGGCCAATAATCAATCTTTTCCATCCATGGTAGTGCAGAGTATGCCATCTTCCCAGAAACTTAAGAAAAGGAAGTCTTACAAACTAAATGGATTAATTTTTATATATTTGATTTGTCAAATGTTTTTGACCCTTTAACATTTCCTGTAACTTTGGTTTTAGAATACCTTTCACAAATTTTTGACTCAAAATTTGTTTATCGAGCCATTAATGTTTACTTAGCAGCTGTCTCCAAGTTGGGGCAGGGCTTTGGTTATATGCCCTTGGACTCTTTAAAACTAGGTTAAGCTTTTTGAAGGGTACTTTCTCTTGGCATCACCTATTTATGATCCCAAGTTGTTACTAGGCATGCAGTCCAGGAGAACATTAATGATCCTAGCCTAAATTCCCAATTTCTCTAAAGTACTGTCTGGTTAAGTGACTTGCTCATGGTCACACAGTAGGCAAATAAAGGCTGAGAGAATGAAACCATGAACTAGTAGCTCATTAACAGCTCAGTGCTTAAATCCTCTGTGCTAAACACCAGATATAAGGTCTGTCTACAACATAATTGGATTGTTTTATCCTGGAGAAATTCACTCTTCTTCCTTTCAAAAAAATATCTGCTACGTTGAAGTTCTAATAGTGGGAAACACTCTTATCTGTGGCTATCACTTCAGCCAGAAGGATTTCTGAATTAAATGCTCTATCAGTACATCCTGCTTACGTATATGATGTTTTATAAGGACAGGAGTCCATGTGCCAACAGTTCTTCCTTCATTGCTAATGTAGATAATAAAAATAATTTAATTTCAGTCTAACTGTGTACGAATTTTCTTTCACAACTGCTCAAAGAGAGGGGACTACCTTTTGCATTATATGAACACACATCTACAACTTACAAGATTATTTGTTGCAAGAACCAAATCTATTGGAAAAGTTTCTGATCTTTTCATTTTTTTCTAATAAGATACTTGGAAGTAAGGCATCCAAAGTCACCCTAGTTAAATGACTAAGCAATTGCATTTAATGTTTCTGTGAAAAGTATTCAGCTTTCTGACTAAGGGACACATTCTACTACAGCAGTGGTTACCTCTCAAGCTATTATTGACGATATTTATGCATCAGCCATATGGATTTCATTGAACACTTTTGCAAGACACTATAGTATCCAGGTTTAGGTCTTTATTTGAGACCACATTAATCAAATGTGTGTTCCCATGAGACAGATCACCAAGATGAATTAGCCTATCACTTCATCCTTCTGTTAATGAAGATAAAACTCCTCATAGTAGATATGAATGTTATCTATTTAATTTAATTAAAAGGTCTAGATGAACAGGCCTGTCCTTACTAACATACCTACCATCCTGCCCCCTCCTCTGTACTGATTTGGTCTTGAGACTTATCTTTATTTATTTGTTTCTGATTTTCACAACATGTTAGAGATGTGTAGGGGAAGGTCTCAGGATTATTTTATTAGGATTATTATGGGTAAATGGGAGGGCGTTACTCTGACAAAGCCTCAGGTACCAAGTTGTTGTAGTATCTGCCAGCCTTATTCCTGATGTTAACAAGGATAGATGTGCTTGCCTATATCCGTCATGGCAAATATGTAACTTTCATTCATGGTAATCTTCAAATAACTCTCAGTAAGCCAAAGTACAACAGACCCACTATGGTTCAGCAGAGTGGGTCAGTGCTAGCAGGGAGGAGATCAGTTTGCTTTAGCCATCATTTTGAAATAGCATTAATCTCTGGTTGGTATGCTTGCACCTAAAATTCAATTACAGGGAATTTATTCCAACTACTTCCTGTGCTGAAGTATATTATGGTTAGGTCTTTATAGCTGTAAAATGTGTCCAAGGGTCCTACATTCAGATCAGTGGCAGCAGCTAATGCATATGGTTGGTCATGAGGAGGTATAATATTGCTGGTATTTTTTAACATTTGAGATGGGCGTTTACTCTGGTACAAGTGAAGTACTGAAATTCCAGTATGTGTTGGTAACCAACAAAAAAATATGAGGTTGGAAATGGTTGTTTGGCTACAAGGAGTTGATAACTTATGCAGAAGTGAGAAACATATATGTGGGTGGTCCAGGCAGTTGAGCTGTCATTCAAGATGGATGAAAAGAGTGCTTTGCACTGGTAGCAGTATTGAAAAGAAGTGGACATACTTTCTTTGTAAAACCATTGTGTAAATGCTTCATAAGGAAATATGATAGCATTGTACCACTTTACATGGGGGCTGCACCATCCCTTTAAATGTGATCTGAGAAGAGTAGTAATATATGTCATACAGGGAATAAAAGTCTTGTTTGGCAAGTTTAATAAAACAGTATGAGGTGCTCTTAAATATACAGCATCAGTTATCATCCTTACAGCCACTACAGATCCACAGATTAACCTGTAGTACAATTAGACTTAACTTATTTATTCATTCATTCAATGGTAGCTAAACAGTGTGTGCTTATGAATTGTTAATTATTAGTTGAATAACTGAACCACCCACATATGTATCAAAATATCTAGGAAGAAACTGTTGCTTGCTTGCTTAGTGTTAGGCATTGGTATGGTTTTAATCACAACAGAAGGTGGTATATTAGTTTAACCAACAAGGCAACTCTTGAACTATTACACAGTAGTTTTAATAAAAAAAGAACCATAAATGATTCTCTGTAACTTTGCCATTAAAGTGCTGAAATGATTTTAATTGAAAACAGGTATTCATTCAACAAATAAAGTTTAACAAATATTCTGGTGATTCATTGGTGACAATATTCTTTGGATCCAACATGAATTTGCGCTACCCAAAAGCTTGTACATATTACACTTGCCTGCACACAGCAGCTTGCATATTACAGCTTGCAACACACATTTGTACAATGTGAATACTTTAGCTGCTTAGTTTAGGAACAAATATGGTATAACGATAGTAAGAAGAAGAAGAACACAAGCCACCCACACCCACAAACACTGTTACTCTGTGTCTGGGGTCATACCTTACAGAAACAATGATTAATGAGTGTAAAGTCTGTCTAGCTGTTTCTCAAAGGTGTAGTAACATTAAATCTCTAAAATTCACTAATAAATAAGTATAGAAATACTGCTCTACAAAATGAGTAGTGAAACTCCAAACAAATGCCACCATGCTTGAACACATATGTATCAGGACTGATAGAATGAAGAGGTAAAATGAGCCACACCCTTGGCTTCATGCAGGGTGCAAGAACTAACCCCAAGATCAATATCTAACAACTGAGGGGAAGAATGGCACTTTAAAACATGGCACACTACAGAGACATAAAAAACACACAATATAGGAGCACTTTAAAACATGGCACACTACAGAGACATAAAAAACACACAATATAGGAGCACTTTAAAACATGGCACACTACAGAGACATATAAAAAACACACAATATAGGAGCACTTTAAAACATGGCACACTACAGAGACATACAAAACACACAATATAGGAGCACTTTAAAACATGGCACACTACAGAGACATATAAAAAACACACAATATAGGAGCACTTTAAAACATGGCACACTACAGAGACATATAAAAAACACACAATATAGGAGCACTTTAAAACATGGCACACTACAGAGACATATAAAAAACACACAATATAGGAGCACTTTAAAACATGGCACACTACAGAGACATAAAAAACACACAATATAGGAGCACTTTAAACATGGCACACTACAGAGACATATAAAAAACACACAATATAGGAGCACTTTAAACATGGCACACTACAGAGACATATAAAAAACACACAATATAGGAGCACTTTAAACATGACACACTACAGAGACATATAAAAAACACACAATATAGGAGCACTTTAAAACATGGCACACTACAGAGACATATAAAAAACACACAACATAGGATGGCACTTTAAAACATGGCACACTACAGAGACATATAAAAAACACACAATATAGGAGCACTTTAAAACATGGCACACTACAGAGACATATAAAAAACACACAATATAGGAGCACTTTAAACATGGCACACTACAGAGACATATAAAAAACACATAATATAGGAGCACTTTAAACATGGCACACTACAGAGACATATAAAAAACACACAATATAGGAGCACTTTAAACATGGCACACTACAGAGACATATAAAAAGCACACAACATAGGATGGCACTTTAAAACATGGCACACTACAGAGACATATAAAAAACACACAACATAGGATGGCACTTTAAAACATGGCACACTACAGAGACATATAAAAAACACACAATATAGGAGCACTTTAAAACATGGCACACTACAGAGACATATAAAAAACACACAATATAGGAGCACTTTAAACATGGCACACTACAGAGACATATAAAAAACACACAATATAGGAGCACTTTAAACATGGCACACTACAGAGACATATAAAAAACACACAACATAGGATGGCACTTTAAAACATGGCACACTACAGAGACATATAAAAAACACACAACATAGGATGGCACTTTAAAACATGGCACACTACAGAGACATATAAAAAACACACAATATAGGAGCACTTTAAACATGGCACACTACAGAGACATATAAAAAACACACAATATAGGAGCACTTTAAAACATGGCACACTACAGAGACATATAAAAAACACACAATATAGGAGCACTTTAAACATGGCACACTACAGAGACATATAAAAAACACACAATATAGGAGCACTTTAAAACATGGCACACTACAGAGACATATAAAAAACACACAACATAGGATGGCACTTTAAACATGGAGCACTACAGGGACATATAAAAACACACAATATAGGATGGCATTTTAAAACATGGAACACTACAGAGATGTATAAAAAACACAATATAGGATGGCACTTTAAAACATGGAACACTACAGAAACATATAAAAACACACAACATAGGATGGCACTTTAAAACATGGAACACTACAGAGACATATAAAACACACACGATATAGGATACCACTTTAAACATGGAGCACTACAGAGACATATAAAAACACACAATATAGGATGTCATTTTAAAACATTTAACACTACAGAGGTGCATAAAAAAACACAATATAGGATTGCACTTTAAAATATGGAACACTACAGAGACATATAAAAACACACAACATAGGATGTCACTTTAAAACATGGAACACTACAGAGATGTATAAAAAACACAATACAGGATGGCACTTTAAAACATGGCACACTACAGAGATATATAAAAATACATAATATAGGACGGCACTTTAAAACACAAAACAATATAGAGATGTATAAAAAACACAATAATAGATGGCACTTTAAAACATGGCACACTACAGAGACATACAAAAAACACACAATATAGGATAGAACTTTAAAACATGGAGCGCTACAGAGACATTTAAAACACACACAATATAGGATGTCACTTTAAAACATGGAACGCTAGAGACATTTAAAAAACACAATATAGGATTGCAGTTTAAATATTGCACACTACAGAGACATATAAAAAACACACCATATAGGATGGCACTTTAAAGCATGGAATACTACAGAGACATATAAAAAAACACACAATATAGGATGGCACTTTAAAATGTGGAACACTACAGACACATAAAAAGACATAGACTATAAGATGGCACTTTAAAATATAGAATACTACAGAACCATATAAAAAAAACACAATATAGGATGGCACTTTAAAACATGGATTACTACAAAGATGTATAAAAACACAATAAAGGCTGGCTTTAAAACATGGAACACTACAGAGACGTATAAAAAACACAAAACATAGGATGGCACTTTAAAACATGGCACACTGCACAGACATATAAAAAATACACAATAAGTTACATTAATTGCAATTACACTGTCATTCTTTCACAGCCATAGCTAAATACACTGTCATTCTTTCACAGCCATAGCTAAATCAACTGGCTCTGAAGTTCAGGACTAAAAAAAAGCAAAAGTTTTTCCTCAGTTGCTACAGTTGCAAAAGACAAAGCTACTAAACACTTTCATTTATGGAGCCACAATATCAGCTACAGGTCCTTAAATGAATCCCACTACTTCACTTGTTCCTGCTTGGCAACTGCCAGTTGTGCCCTACAACAGCTTGCACCCAGGAGAGCTGCCACCATCACCCCATTCTAGTCATGGTACAGAATACTTTGAATGCTTGCATGTACTTTTCCCATCATTGCTTACTGACTGGGGTCATTCAGAAACACACAGTGCACTGTGCAACCTTGTTTGTAGCAGGATTGCTCATTGATTAGAAGGGAGCAAATCAAAAACTACTGTAGTGTTACGAAGGTGTAAATCCTCAGCTAAATAACATGATGGCGGTCTGCTGTATTATATCACTTGTAAATCTGGCAGATGAGGGTCATAGCTAATATATATCAGACATGCATTCTGTCCTGGAGTTATACACTCGTGTACATCCATTGCAGTACATGTCAGCAGTAGTGATAGCAGATACATACTGAGAGGCTTTGTGTATGTGTGTGTCTGAGTGCTGCTGCCCCAGCATTCCATGGGTTAGTATGAGGAACATTCAGAGACATGCAAATTAATTTAAGCATTTGCTCCATGGGAATCTTACACGTCTCTGAAGCGCTGGTTGACCCTGTAGTGTTACTGCAGCACAACAGTGAAGAACTATTAATGCCTCACAGCTAACTTTTCTGAATACTCCCTGTTAGTATTACACATTCTAAAAACACTTTTCCATTTAAATAACTCAGTTAAAGTATAAAACAATTATTCAAAGTGGAAAAGTAGGCAGTAAAAAGTCAAAAGCACTGCATTTTTATAATGAAATAAATTGCTCTGTGAGCTGAATGATGACCTTAGTATTACTGCAGAACAAAGGTGGACTGTCTAGTGAAGTAAATGGCACTATTGATTGCAAATATATATGACTAATGACACTATTAATTACATATATATATATATATATATATATATATATATATATATATATATATATATATATATATATATATATATATGATTAATGGCTGAGTTCACCTTCCAAGTAGGCACATTAGTAGCAACTAGCAGATGGCCTGTTACGAAGTTCTGTTCTACTCAGTGACAAACAGCAGTATTTAAGAACATTACCAGAATTGGTTTGCCTAGTTTTCCATTGTGCTAGACAGTGAGGGATTTATATTTTTACAGCAAGAAGAAAGCCTATGTTTCTTTTTTTCTCTTGCAGCGCACAATTACTGAGTGCTCCATGTTATGTATTTTCTTGCTGTGGTGCTACAAAGTTATTTAAATCCAGGTGCTGAAACATTACAGTTATCTGTAAGCTTTTAGTCTCTGCTGTCAGAATCTGTGTGACCAGCCTAAGAAAACTAAAAAAATAAAAAAATGCACACATTGTCATTTGAAGAATGCTTTTGAACTATAACTACTACTGATATTCATCATGCTGTCTTCTGAAAGCTTCCAACCTTTAAACTAGAAAATCAGAAAAAGTTCCTGTAATGCAATGTTATAATTCTTTGGGCTGCAATCATATACCAGAATATCTTTCTATTTGATCTGGAGCTAGAAAAATGAGAAATATAATCAAAAATACTTTTGCTGAAGAACTCGAAGTGTGCTAACACTCCACTCGAGCATGCCTGGGGCTATGATTCAAGCATGGTACTGTGATTTGTCCCTTAGATTTTGACTTGCTCCTGCTGGACTTACTGACATCCTCATGAAATTAGGCTTGTTTAAAGGTTCATATGGTATGCAATAAGTAAAGTAAGCATATATAACAGTTACTCACCATTAACAGTTGAGTGCATTATCTAAAAACCTGGTATTCGGAAAAGAAAATAAGAAACTGATCATTTTGGGCAACCTCTGCTGTGATTTTCAAAGGTAAGTGCAATGAGTTCATTCTAATATTCAGATGCTGACAGGTATACCTGGAGCTCTCTACAGTGTCATGTCATCTGACACTATCTTCTTTGTGAAATAAGATCACACAGGCAGTAGGTACTGATGTCACCTATCAAAAAGAGTGGAGGATGTTTCCCAATAACTGGCCAAAATCCCCCTAGTAGCTTAAACACCTCCTTGGGTCTCCCCTGCAAAGAGGCTACTAACCAAGTGGGACTAACCAAGTCAACACAAAGATACATAAATAAATAAATAAATAAAAATCAGTTAGGTGACATATTATTAGAATGTCAAGATGTGACTCCCCGAACATTAAGTGCCTGAATCAAATGACACCGAGGAACAAAACACTGACAACTGTTTTCAATACTAAATCATTGCTAGTGCACTTGCTAAAGGTGTGCCAGCACTGCTTCCTTGTTTTGGGAGAATGCTCCCTTCTTTTTGGTGGCATGTGTGAGTTTGGGGTATGGGGGGAGGTTCCCTGCAAAAAATGTTTACAGATTGAGTTTTCATCTTTTTGTCATTTTGTGCATTTGTGTTCAGCAGCATGATTCTTCAGCATCTTCTCAATCAGGGTTTCTTGATGGATCCCAGGCAGATCCATGGTATCATTAACTTTATGTCAAAAATGGCGAATGTCCCAAGTATGGAAAGTCCACCTTAATGTAAATGATGCAGTTTAGAGGAAGTGATGACTTTTTCAGCTTAATTTCTACTGAAAAGATAGTCAGTAAAGCAGTCTGTAGCACTGTAGTTAAGACCTTGGGCCTCAGTTGAGGTAGGAGCTTAAAACAGTGTGCCAAGTCAAAGGCCTTACACAAAGCCAAGCTGCAGTGAGGGAGCCATTATCCATAGATCAAGCCCCAGTACTGAATAATTTGGTACCCCTGTCCAGCTGCTTCCTATTTTCCATGAACTGATCAGAAGCTATGATGCTCGTCTTTTAAGCTTTTCACTGTGGCTGCCTGTGGTATATACCTTCTCTGTCTTAGCAGAACAACTTGCTTGCATTTCAATGTATTTATAGTTTTAGGTCACCTATGATATTTTGATGTATTCATTTATTTTATGATACATATGTTATCCCATTTAGGTTCAGAGGAGGACAAATATACTGCTGTGTAATGTACATAAAGCTGAGAAGCAGTCCAAGATGTTATGTCACTCCAAAATTTCATACCAGTCCATTGCAGGACTGTTTCCATTTCTGAAATTTTAAATTAATGTACTATATGTGGCAGAAGCTGGTTGCTTTCTGTAGATTTTGTGTCTTTCAGTTCCAGGCGTCATTTGCATTTGTAGTTTAGTATGAAAAAAACAGATGGTGACCAACAGAAAAATTAGCTATACTGGTTGTAACATACAAGTTTATATTTAACCTGCTGTTTGCTGCACCTGGCAGTGCAGTGTTCTTCTCTAAATTTGCTTCAGAAGTGTGCAGTGAATGGTATATGGGAAGTTCATACTTTAGTATGCTTTTAGTCTACAAACCTGGCAGTACACTTTTCAGAGAATTCTTTTATTTTCTTTCTAGTACAGAGTCCTGAAAAAAAAAAAACAGGCAGAATCTCTAAGGATGGAACACAAAATCTCATAACTTAAAAGGCTGAGTGGGGATTGCAGGTGGCTTGCCTACCATTTTATTATACAGCTATTCAATATTTAATACTGCATTTTGATGTCCAAGCTTATGTACCATAACCATTATATTTGTATGTACGTGGACTCATACCTCTCAACTCCTAAAGTTAAGAAATCTTGACAAAGCCAAAAATAATGGGAGAATAAAGGCCCAAAATCAGGGACAGTTTTAAAATATTTTTCTCATAAACATAGAAAGTTGCCAGAATAACAGGCTTTCCATTATCAAGTAGTTTTTGAAAGAGATGAACTCTGAAAGTCAAATGCATGTCATTACTTTTATTTATTTAATATCTGTTGACCATGCAAGTCTGACTAGGGCAGAACCTGTTTTCATTGGAGGCCCAGGGAGAAGTGCTGCAGACACATGTCTTTGGAATGTGGGAGGAAACCGGAGTACCCAGAGGAAACCAAAGCGAATGTAGGGAGGACATGCAGACTCTGCACAGAAGGCACGCAGCCGAGAATTGAACCAAAGAAGTTCTTGCTTTGAGGCAACAACATTAACTGCTGCACCACTGCGCCACTGCTTAGTGTCTTCAGTCCTCAATAATCTCCCAGAAAAACACAAATTTTAGGCAGAACAGACCAAAAATACAAGGCAGAAATCTGAACATTCCGTGAAAATCTGGGCACTTGAGAGGTATGTTTGAACTTGTTGAATAAACACACATTTGACAATTATCAGGTCTCAGATCATAACTCACATTTTAATCTGTTTAACAAATGGATGTCAAGAAATTCACTCCAGTGGAAAGCCTGACAGGTGAATCTTCACATCCATTTTGAGAACCGATAACTAATGGGTTACAATCTGGGAAACTGGATCATAATTATTTGTAATATTCTATTTGTTTATTTACTATTTGTTAACCAGGGTAGAGTACTTTTCTAGATGTACCAATGTCAGGTTCAGATCAGGATAAATCAGAATTGTTTGTGTCTTTCGGCTTTCCCCGGTTAGGGGTCGCCACAGTGGAACTCCGGTCCGCTAATGATTGGCAGTAGATTTTTACGTACTGGCTTGCCGGGCCTAACGCACAACCTTCAACGAAGGAACGCCCATTCACGCATGTCGCTACATAGAAGACGCTCTAACTGAGAATCGAACGGGCAACGTCTAACTGTGATACAAAGTACAAATGTACAAAACAGAGGTATAAAGAATATGTGCACTACAAAATAAAATATCAGGAATGAAACTTAAATCAAGAAAATACTTTGCAAAGGATAAAGAGTTTTATTTGCTCTAATGTATTCTAGCTTACAGTAAAAGAATGACATAGAAGCAGAACATTTTGTACAACTTTGCTTTTAAAGCTGTCAGATGTTTAGCACTGCCACCCAGAGAGGGGCTCTAGATATGAAGAAGTATACAACTGACCAGCTTATATAGAACTTGCAGATGCTTCACACTACCACACTTTTGATTTTAAAGTGTGTGGTTTTCAGTCCATAGACTTTTACAGCTTTTAAAGCTGATTATTTATTTATTTGTTTTAATGCTTTCCTATGGTAGGTGCTATCACATGACTAGAGCACAACAGTTTTGAAATGTGAATGATATAAAGAATTATGAGTGGATCACCAATGCTGTCTTATGTTTTTGAGACATGGATGCCAAAAAATCCACCTTGAGAAGTAAATCCTGGCATCCATGTCAAGAACACATAATATTAGGCTAGTATTAGTGAACTGCTCATATTTCTTTCTAGTACATGGAGCTTTATCCGCTCCATATAGTACAAGTTACGGTAAAAATGAAAAATAAAAAATGTTAAGTGGTTTACTGGCTTTGAAAGCCATAAAACACTTAGTGAGTGCTTTTAGAAAGGTAGTGTAACACTATCCCTCATGTTTACACTCACCTTCCATGCCTCTCAACTGTCCAGACTTGCAAAGAATGTCCATATTTTTGCCTCACATGTTGAGTGTGTTCCTTATAAAATCCATGTTTTTCAGACAAATTCCTGAGGACTGAAGTTAGTAAATAATGGCAAGCATTTAGGTTTCAGACTTTGTTTCCTTTAGAAAGTCAGGCAAACATAATCCCTGTTATTCTGGTAACTTTCTAAATTTAGAACAGGAAGTCAGGGACATGTTAATAATGGACAGCAAGTAGAAACATATATTTTATTCTGCTGCTGCCATTTGTATGGCAGATTTTACTGCCTAGCCCAATACCCGACGTTAACAACTTTAGCACTGGGTGCTTATCATTTGTTAAGGTCAGAACTTGCACTACTGTACCGATTGTCCTTTTCTGAGTACTGGAACATAGTCAGTGTGCTCCATGCACTACAAATGATGTTTTACACTTTTCTGACATCTTTGACATCATAAAAGTGCAAAACGACCTTATCATTTTGCTGATTTTGGAGTGCAATCACAGTTCTCTCTATAGTACACTGCCTTTAACAGCTCGTATAATTTCAGCTGTATGAACATGATGCACTTTTTAGCAGCATGCTGTTATAATTTTCTGTAAATTGTGGGGTGAGTGAGCATGAGTAAGCTTTAACACAACTGTAGAGAAAACATAATAATCTTTCTGCCATGAATCACACTAAATTGTGTTATTTGCATGGACTCAATGTAAAGTGAAACAGAAAAGCAGTAATATTTCTACAGTGAAGCCAGTTAAACTGCAAAATAACATTACTTCCATCATGCCTTAGTTATAGTAGTAACACTTTAGCACACTGGTAAGTAGTAGTCTTGGTAACACTTTGCTAGTAGGTTGGTAACAGTGTTTTTGTTCAGAATCTACTACACAATTCAGTGTCCAGCTTTACTTAGATGTGTAAGGTATACTGTATATAGGAAAACGCTTGAACATCACATCATAAGCATACCCTCCCCACAGATTTTGTCTTAACAGAACATATTAAATATTCTGCAGAATTACTAGCTGAATTTGTGCTTACTCATTTCTTCACACATCATTTCTTTTTTTGGGGGATGGGTGGATGTGGGGAAGGAAAGCTTTTCCCCAGTCTGTGGAGATGTTATACCTACTTTTTTATGCCTAGTTTGTTGTAGTGTCTTTTGTATATGCAAGAGGAGTAATTCACTGCCAGGTACTCTGGTTGTGTACTGCACTATGAACAGAGCTGTCACAATAAAATACACATGAAATAAATAAACTGTTGACCAGGGCGCAAGTATAATAAATCATGGAAGGATTTAACAAGCGTGGTGGTAGCTGTTAGGGGGTATACTCTCAAATCCCACAGTAGCAGTATTGCTGGGACCATGAGTACATGCATTTACAAGGAAATATGTGTCTGCATCTTGTCTCAAGTGCTTCTCTTTTCTTTGCTGCGTTGTATTCACAAGTAGATGAAATTAGCTACAGAGGTTCTTTAGCGCCGCCATTAATGAATGACATATGGAGACTTAAACTACCTAAGCACTTGTAAAAGGAACTTATCTTCTCTGTCACTCTTCATTTTGAGTAATTGGCTTTTATTCCTTGAGATTTTCAACCACTTATATTACTAGAGTTGAACCGTAATGATGATATGGAAGAACTCAGATTTGTAAACGATAAATATCTGTTGAAAATACAGCACTTTATAAAAGGGAAACCTAAATAACCATGAGATTAATGCCAATTTTATAAGCAATGAAGCACTTAAAGGTAATGTTCACAGTACGCACACATTGATTTTCTTATGTATCCTTTTCAAAGGGCAATATAGTTTCAGTTTTCCCTGAAACAGCTTTCTGTAAAACATTGACTTATGCCAAGTAAAAAACTGATTGGTTTTCAAATGTCACATAAGCTATCTTGTTAGTTTTAATATGATTTATATATCA
>NC_056744.1:1391555499-1391585499 GCF_019279795.1 Protopterus annectens | reverse complement strand
TTTACAGGCACTATAAAAAATCCTCTTTTCTGATGCTGAAAGTTATGAAATGATGTTGCTTTTTTAAACAGAAAAGCTTTGTCAGTACAACATCTACTTACATACATGCTTCTCATCCTCACTGTCTCAGTCAGCCAGATAATTACATTTTGAGACATTCCATACTCAACTGAGTTACAAGAGCTGGCTTGTCTCCCCATAGGAAGGTTGCAGCTGAAGAAGGTCCGGTCGTTTATGGCCCCCATGGACAAGGAAGAATAGAAAGGCTACAGATGCCTTGCTGTCTACACTTTTTCTGGTCCAGAATTCATACATATAGTGAACCAAATGATGTAAGAGCCAGGGAGACAAACTCCTAATGTAAAGTACTGCTGATAATTCATGCATATCCACAGTGATGTGCAGTGAGGAATCTAAAAAGCTCTGAAATGCCAAACAAGTTGCATTTATGTGTGACACTATGAATCATTTTGTGGGGAGGAAAATACATGCTGGGATAAAAGTTTTTTTTTTTTTTTTTTTATGTGCAGTTGTCCTTTATGTTCTAAAGAAAGATTTCACTCAAATACCCTTACACTCACTTTACACTTAACATGGACCTGTTACAACTTTTGAAAGAATATTAATCGGAAATCTAAGGTTTTAGCAATGTTGATCTGATGACTGGCCTTATATCTGTTGGTCCAGCTGTTGTTCAAGGTCCCTGTTTTAGCTTCTTATTCCACTGGTTGATGACTGCAAAATGCAGTATTCAAGATGAGAAGTCACAACTGAGTTATACAAAGAAGAAGTGCCGTCTACTCTATCACCTTTGGAACAACTCTTGATATGGACTGCTATGAAATCAAATGTTCATAAAAATTGAAATGATTACTTTCCTTTGTCTTTACTGATCATCAGTGGCTTCTGATTTTACACATTAATTATAACCAATCTTACAGTTACCTGCTCAAATAAGTGTGCATTTCATAAACTCTTTCTTATATATTTTTTTGTCCTCCACACCTGCCACCATCAGTACCTCCTTGTACAGTTGACTAATTCATTCCCCACTTTTGGTAAAAGAGACAGTTGTGTGTACTTGTCACCCAGGCAGCCATCGGGTTTTTCTGTTGCCCCTAAACCAGGGGTCTGCAACCTTCACCATCAAAACAGCCATTTTGGCCTTTCTCCTACCAAATAAAATTAATCTGGAGCCACAAAACATAACTGACCCGTAAAATGGAGATAACACAGCATATTTAGTTTTATATATAGTTATTATACTATATATAAAAGAACTAAGTTTATAAGAGCAATATTTAAAATCTGTCCCTATTTTTGTTCCTTTGTTGAGATTTTTATTGGGATTGTTTGACTGCTGTCAGAGAGTGTGTGTGTGTGTGTGTGTGTGTGTGTGTGTGTGTGTGTGTGTGTGTGTGTGTGTGTGTGTGTGTGTGTGTGTCATACCTTTCATCCTCTTACAGCAAGAAGTCTGGACAAAGCCATCAATAATGGGGAAGACAAAGACCCAAAATTAGGGACACTTTTTAATATTTCTCTTACAAAATTAGAAAGTCGATAGAACAGGTTTTGCATTAGCATGAATTTTCTGAAGGGTATGAAGTCTGAAGCTCAAATGTCTGTCTATATTTTCTGACTTCAACACTAAATAATTTGCCAGTGATCTGCCAGAAAACCACAATTTTATGACAAACAGACCAAAAATATGAGGCAAAAATCAGGACATTCTGCAAAAAATCTGTACAGTTGACAACTAACTGTGTGCATGTTTGTATGTGGAAAATGCATGTTAACAGAAAGAGTGTTATTCAAGTAAGTTTATAAGAGCAATATTTAAAATCTGTCCCTATTTTTCTTCCTTTGTTCCCCCTTTATTTGTGGCTATGTCCAGATTTTTTGTGGTTAAGAGTTTCAGAGGTATGGTGGAGAGGTGTGGAAACCTTTCAGGAGATGCTGATGCTGCCAAGGAATTGCTCGATCGCTCTCAGTGTATGTGTGGAATGCATGGTAAAATAAACCATGTTATTCTAGCAAGTTTCTAAGTTTGTAAGAGCAATATTTAAAATCCATCACTCGATCGCTGTCAGAGTGCGTATGTCGTACTGCGGAGTGGCCATTATTTTTTCAAAGCTACAGAGAGCCACTGCAGAGGGGTGGAAGAGCCACATGCGGCTCCAGAGCCACAGGTTGCAGACCCCTGCCCTAAACCTTTCTTCTGATTGCTTGACACACAGACCTGTTGAAATGGGGGCAGATAGTGCATACCCCAAGGAACATGCTTGCTTCTACAGACATGCAGATGGCACACATGGTAAGTCATCAAGCACAACTTCAACACAGCTTAGCCAGGTTTAGAATCACTGTTCACACTGTACACCCCCCCTATGCATTTTGAATGGCAAACTGCATGCCATGTACACTATACATTCTTAGAGCTTGTGTTCTCTGCAGTCCAGGCATGGGACTGATAGTCCACTGTACCACAGTGTCACTACTCTTAAATCTCATTTTCATGTTTCCTACTCATTAATATTTTTCTGCAATAACTCCAGCAGACAGGTGGTGAGGAAAGTGGACTGTTTTTACACTAAAGCTCATTGCCACAAACTCTGTAGTTTGAATGGACCGCTGCATTGTGGGTAACTGGAATTCTTTCCATTGACTAACAACTTTCTGCAGCATTTTTGCAGCAGTATTTAATTAATCTTACTATATTTTTCTGAATGATCTAAAGAATTACTACTCCCTGTTTCACTTACTAGAGCAAGATAAGATGAAGTAGGTAAGGGCTCCTTCTTTGACAGGTTCCAAAAACAGAGTGCTCTGAGACTTCAGTCTCACCTAGTATTAAAATATCATTTTAGTGATGGATTACGGAATATCACATATATCTGGTCATGTGACTTCTGGTTCCCATGCTACCCCCTTGGCTAGAAGCTGCCAGGATTTAGCACATATGTGTTACAGTACATATCTTGAGTTTTGCTAAAGTTTATTGCAACATCTGGAAACAGTAAAACAATTTCAAACATTCTGCTCTTCCCACAGACACTAGCAAACCAAGCTTCCTACAGACATTGCATTTCTGGCTTCATTCAAATCTGTGAGATAACATATTTGTGGCCTAGACCCAGTAATTTATTTATTTTACATTTGTTGACCAGGAATGTCTGACTGAGCCGAAGCCCTTTTTCAGCAGAGGCCTGGGGAGAAAAGCTCCAGTAAATACATATAACATTTAGTCATTATTACAGATATTATACAAGTGGAATAAGGCAATCAGCTAGCAAACTACAAGAGCATTTTTGAGAGTATACAGATTACATTTTGTCATCATACAAGTATTATATAAGTAGAAAATTAACAGCAGCTAGATTACAGCCACACCTTTTTTGAAAAAAAGTAGTAGTTGGTATAAAAAAGCAACATAGGAGTATTTTTTTTTGCAATTAATCTAACAGGATACATTACAAGTATAAGAGAGAGGAATACATTGATTAGGGAAGTGAGGTAGAGAGTTTTCAATGAAGGTTTGAGCACTGGCAGATCCATTTCCTGTTGAAATATTCTTTTAGAGTTAGTTTAAATTGTTTGGGATGTGTGTGTGTTCGAATTTCAAGGGGAAGTTTGCTCCATTCAATAGAGGTATGGTAGCTGCATAAGTTACATCCTGCTTTAGATTTAGGCTTATAGATTTTTAAGAGGTCTTGTGAAGAGCTATGGAGGTTTCTTGAAGGAGCATAGTGGGAGATGATACAGTGTAAGGCTGGACGGAAAGATGGCTGGTAAATAACTGAGTGAATGGTTTGGAGCTGAGAGAGAAGGAGGAGGTGGGGCAGTTCACAGAGACAGTGGTGAGATCTATAGGATTGTTGAGTTGCAAATCTAGCTACTTTGTGGTATGTAGTCTCACGTCTAGTGAGGAGAGAGGAGTTAAGGTTAGTAAGGATTTGTGAGCAGTATGTTAAGCAGGGAAGAAGGTAGGCATGAGTGAGGGTTATTCTAGCTTCCTGAGTGAGAATTTTTTCATTTTTATATAGTAGACCTAATTTAAGGTGAGTTTTCCTGATACAATTATTTATGTGGAGGTCGAATTTTAGTTGATCATCAATTGTGATACCAAAGAGTTTTGAGCTAGTTTCAACTACAGTAGGAGTCTTGTTGAGTGACTGGATAGTAAAAGAGGTCTTTATGTGGTTGGCTGTTTTGGGGAGAAAGAGTAGGAGTTTTGTTTTTTGGGGGTTGAGAATGAGTTAAAGGATGACTGGGTAGCTGTTAAGAGTTCATAGTGAGAGTTAGCAACTGTTATGACTGTAGAGTCATTGGCATATTGTATAACAGAGGAGAGTGGGCAGGAGGTATAGAGCAAGTTTCAAAGTCAGGTGGATTGAGATTAAGCTCTTCTCTTCCATTACCCTCTATTAAAACATATACATTTATCAGTTACAATACAGTCAGGACCGACTGCTGGTACATTTTTTAACACAAGCAGCTTTACAGATACATTTTCAACACAGCACCTGTACAAATCAGTTTGATAGTCAAATAACATATAGTTTCATAGTTTCATAGTTTAGTACTAGGCTGTCTGCCCTGAGGCATTTGCAAGCCTAACCCTAGAGATGTGGCTTTCGCCACCCCATGTAGTGGTACTAAGGTGCATAGAATAAATTAGAATATTGTGCCTTTGTCTAGTAGTGACACACTGAAGACCCCCTTACTTATTAAAATTAGTTTACTGTGCCTCTGTTAAGTAGCGATACAGGGGTGACCCCCGGGGTAAACCTACGATCTCCCATTCACTCGTCAAGATTTCTCTTGAAGAGAGTCAGTGAGGGGCTCTGCCTAACATGGACTGGGATTTTGTTCCAGAGTATGGGAAGCCTCTGGGTTATGAATCTGTCCCTCCAGCATGTTCTATTCATGTTTGTACTGAGGTTTAAATCTTTGGCTCTCGTGGTTCTTATGGATTTTGATTTTTTGAGGTGGAGCATGTCCATCAATTCCTGGTTGGACATGGCCTTGTATGTCAGGCACAGATCACCTCTGAGCAGGCGGTATGCTACTGAATAGAGCTGGAGTTTCTTTAGCCTGGCAGCATATGACATATGTTGGAAACCCTTGATCCTCTTGGTGAGGTACTTCTGGGGTCTATCCAGCTATTGTAAGTGCCGGGTGAGGTACATACCAAATGGGGCATTGTACTCAATCATGGGCCTGATAAGGGAGGAGTACAGGGGCACGATGACCTCCTTTGATCTGGATGTGAACCCCTTCATGATAAGGTGGACAAGGTAGCATGTCTTTCTAACCACTTTGGCAACGTGGGTGTCAAATGAGAGGTCACTATCAACTTGGGTCCCCAGGTCTCTGATTACTTTTTCGGTACTCAGTGGGTTACTGTCTATGTGATAATTTGTGGGTATTTTGTTTTTCCCAAAGGGGGTGACTATACATTTCTTGGCATTCAGTTTAAGGCAGTGATTCTGGCATCAGTTGTCCGCTTTGGTGAGGCCTTTCTGTAGGATGTATGTGTCAGCTAGTGTATCGACTATGGCGCCTAATTTGCAGTCATCTGCGAACTTTGTCAGCCACAACCCTCCCATGTTTGCTTTCACATCTGAGAAGTAAATGCCGAACAAGAGGGGTCCCAGGACAGAGCCCTGTGGGACAACACTTGTGACTGGCTTTGAGTCTGACATGGCTCCCGCAATCTTGACTTTATGGGTTCTGCTCTTTAGCCAGTTTGCAACCCATCTTGTGACATATGGATTTACTTTTAAGCTGTTTAGCTTTTCTATGATCCCCGAGTGGGGTATTGTGTCGAAGGCTTTAGCCAAGTCCAGGTAGGCTGTATGGACTGCCTTGCCCTCATCAATGGCTCTAGTTTCGAAAAAGTCAACCAGGTTCAAAAGGCAGGATCTGCCTTTTACAAAGCCGAACTGGGTGGGATCAAGTGTCTGTAGGTCCCTAATGTCTTTGTTTATGAGTTCCATAATAATTATTTCCATAGCTTTGCAAACCAGGCTGGTCAAGCTTATGGGGCGTTAGTTCCCAGGGTCTGTAGTGGAGCCTCCCTTGTGGAGTGGGACCACTGTTGCTGTACGCCAGTGTTCAGGTACATATCCTGTAGTAAGGCTAAGGTTAAATAACATTTTTATATGCGGGTTTAGCTCCTCTTGGAGTGCATGTATCACGCAGCTGGGGATACCATCAGGTCCCATAGATGCTGTGTTTTTTGCTTTGTTGTGGGCGGTTCTCACCTGGACATCAGAGATGACAGGGAGGTTACATTCAGCTGGGATGAGTATTTCTTCTTTTGGAGGTGAGGGAGGGGAGAAATTTGCACTGAACCTGTCTGCCAGAATGTTGGCAATATCTGTGGGTTCGGTAAATTTTTTGTCGTTGTGTACTAACTCTGAGCATATCTGAGTGTTTCCGCCCAGGTTTCTAACATAACTGAAGAATGCCTTGTGGTTATCTTTAGTATCTTCCAGCTAGCTGTGCTGCCATATGTTACACATCCACTACCCTACTGGCATAGCTGGCAACACCTTACATTGACACACAAAGATTAAACAAAACTCATTAAAGCGCCTTTAAAATTCAGAGGTAAAGCATGTAGAAAGCCAACTTCATACCCTAATCAAAACAAAACTTTACACAGCTAAGTAACCTGACTGTACAGTCAGGAAGATGACATAAAAATGAATGAATGAATGAACTCTAATCAATCAATCACTCAATCAATAAACAAATACCCTAAGCACTTCTCGAAAGAAGTAAAGCAACTTACAGAATAAACCCAAACCACTCCCTCCTACTCAGCTACCTCTCAGCTTGTCTGCTACTGATTTTCTTGCACACTTTAATACCCTCCCTCAAATTAATCATAACAATTATTCAATACATCAGCCCAACCATATATCTCTTTGTTTTACTTTAAAAAGATCAGAGCCAAGGACTGATGCTACTTCTTTAAAATGTAGTAGTTGATAGTCCTGGTACCCACAGTCTGCATCTTTGATTTATTTATCATTGTAAAAACTTCATCATGACCACTTTAGCAGATTCACAGTACTTGCTTCTCACAAAACATTATGCCTAATATATGGAGGTCAGTATCATACATTCATTACTCAAACAGCCAAACCCTCACACTACTGGCTATTTTCCATACTTCCCAACTTAGACAACATTCTAATGATGACCACCTAGCCTCAGCTTTCTCAGTGCATCAGCCAGTCTCACCTCTCCTTTCACTAACATAGGTTCTCGTCAAAACATAGCACTATCACAGCATGCTGGACTTGATCTAATGAAATTCTTCAAGGCATGGATAGTGGCATGTTTACAAGGGCCATTTTCATTGACTTGACCACATCATTTGATCTCGTAGATCCCACTATCCTAATGTACCATCTCTCATAAAGAGGAATCAGCCCTGACAATATTCCCAGATAAAACAACTATTTCTCAAAGTAGTCATGTGTTGTTAAAATCCCCACTGTGAAAAGATGTCCCTCAAGGCTCCACCCTTGACCCTCTATTATTCTCCATCTAAAATTAATAAACTCCCATTTGATTTACCTAACTTGTCTCTCCTACTTTAAGCTGATACTACAATTATGTACTGCTCTAATCTCTCACTCCCACCTCTGTAATAGGAACACAGACAGATTTTTAGAACATTATTCAATGGACCAGCAATAAAGAGGTCATACTCAGCTACTCCAAAACAAAAACAGTGCTCTTTGGGATACGGAAAAACTTTCTAAATCCAACATCTCCTTGGAAATAAAAGACTATATTGGCAATTCTGTTGGGAATGTCACTCACTGCCTATAAATATCTTGGTATCAAGGCTACTCCAGTGGCATAGAGGGATAAAGCCCTGACCACATACATGATAAGAGACCTTGGGACCCAGGTGGACAGTAGTCTCATAGTCACATCGCCACAGTAGTCAGGAAGTCTTTCTATGTGGCACACCTCATCATAAAAGGGTTCTCATCCAGGAAAAAAGAGGTCATTGTTCCCCTCTACTCGTCACTCATTAGACCCATTATAGAGTACAACGCCCCTTTTGGAATGTACCTCACAAGACATCCGCAGCAGCTGGAAAGGCCACAGAAGTACCTCACAAAGAGGATTACTGGCCTCAAACAAATGCCCTATACTGACCGCCTCAAACAACTCCAGCTTTACTCTGTAGCATATCGCCTACTCCGAGGTGATCTCTGCCTAACATATAAAGCTATGTCGAACCCTGAGCTGTTGGACATGCTACACCTAAAGAAATCCCAATCCCTCCAAGCTACACACTCTAGGGACCTAAACATTGTCACCACAATAAACAGGACATGCTGGAGGGGTAGATTCCTGTCCCAGAGACTTTCTATACTCTGGAACAAGCTACCCATCTATGTCAAGCAAAGTTCTTCATTAGCACTCTTCAAGAAAAATCTTGATGAGTGGATGGGAAATAGGCAATACACCCCGGGGATCACTTCTGTGTCTCTGCTGGACAGTGGCACAGGAAAATAACTTTCTTGGGTGGCGTAAGCTATGCAATCTTGCTGGCTTGGCTTAAGTAGGCCCTTGGGCTGATAGCCTAGTACCTACCTATGAACCTATGATGGCATAATGGGAAGGTCCTAAGTTAAAATACCCCTGGATGAAGATGATGGCCAAAACCTCTAGGACATCTTTAGGTTTTGCAACTGGCCTCAGTGATGCTGGAGAAAGTTTGTGTAAGTGAGCTGCTGGTAGCCCCAGTGTGAATGTGGGGCACTGGGTAGGAAGGCCACAGAATGAAGCAGGTAGCAAGAAGTGCACTTAGTATCTGTCTAGACCCCTATCTAAACATCCAGTCTCACCTGGCTAATGCATGGAAAAAGGTTATCCTACTATTATTCTGGACTTACAAAATCTCCCCCTTTCCTTTCACGTGCATTCATAGCAGCAACAGGTGAAGGTTTCCTGCTTTCTCAATTAAAACATGGTCTCTCTGTCTTACAGTTTCTGCAGCAAGGAGCACCACTGTCATCCAGGGCATTTGTAACAATATATGTCAGTTTATCACCAGTTCTCCAAGGAATGAACACCACTGCTTGACCACTGTAAAAGCAAAATGGCTCCCAGTCAAAAACAGAGCTGACCTCCTTCTCAGCTCACAAGTTTTGAAAATGGTTAGTGATCAAACAGTCTCAACCTTAGCCCCCAAACTCAAAACGCATACAATCTTATAATCTCAAGTCACACCCCCACATGACTACATCTTCAAATTCCTACATCCAGACTTCATTGTGCAAATAATTTCTTCTCCATCCTAGCCCCCAGATCTTTAGAGTCTCACCCATCTTTCCTTACAGACATCTCCTCTTGCCACAAATTCCAATCCCAACTAATGGTGCACCTTCATAAACAAGCAAAATGTAAATGTAATATTGTGTGTACATCTGTCTGCCTGCCTGAGTATAGCTATGTTTTCTTCACTACCGATTGTTAATTCTTTTTTACTATCAACTGTAAAAAATGTGTATATGTAATGTTTTCCTCATATACTTAGTGCTTGTTTTTATTACAATTTTAAAATGCACTTGCTTTGTATTTACCCTCTCCCATGGATAACCCTGAAATTTTTCTGTTCTGATTAGTGGTCTATCCTGGTTAAAACATGAAAACAAACATGCAAACAAACAAAAAAAAAAATAGTTCTTCTCCTCCCGCTTTGCAGTTGTCTTACACACTGACAGCATTTGGAAACTCATCACTGATATTTAGTGTTTCATCTTTCAAAAAGCAATCTCTTGTTATCTATGAATGGACCTAAACTCTGGCCAGGGTAGCAAAAGGACAAGACACTTGTTCCTCAGTGCCACATTGAGCTGATATCCTGCTCTTTGGTCTTTGGAGTGAACATGTGCAGGTTAGTGCTTGTATATTATCATGCGAAACAATCACGGGAAATGTGAAGAACAGTGTGCCACTTACGGGGGGGGGGGGGCTTGTAGGGGATATTGCAAGTGACTTAAGCTGGGAAGTTAGGCAGAATGCTAACTGACATACTGCTAGTGTGAAATGAGCATTGTCACATGGTGAAGATAAGGAGACATCATGCAAGGGACTCATTGCACACATGGAAAGTAGTATGCTTGGAGAAAGGACATACTAAATTATCAGTAAAGTATGCTAGTGCTTATTGAGAATGCAAAGCAGACATAGTGGGATGCATATGGCATTGGTCTGCCTTATAAGCAGCCTTCTAAATATGCTTTGTCAGGTGACATCATGCTACAGGAACTGTGCAAAGCACACAGTTGGTGTTCTGAATTCCTTCATCCAGTCTGGCATAAAGTGTCTGCTTTTTTCAGTAACTTCCTCAGTAGGCACAAAACCCGCCTGCTTTCAGTGCTTAGTTAATCCAAGTCCTAGTTAGTAACTGCCACGGGATTCTACTTTCCCTGTGCTTATGAAATCAATACTCCCTTTGTAGTGATGTTTAGTTCTACTGTTGATGGAAGAAGAGTAAAATAAAATGCATGTTTTCTTGAATATTATGGCTCCCTTATTATCTTCATCCAAAACTAAATGTTTACCTTAGCTCAGTCACTTTGGCAGCATGTTCCGAATGTCACAAAAACAGAATTTTCTTAAACAGTACAATTTAGCAAATATGGTGTCTGTAAACATTTAGCATGAGCAAATATTATTTCTTCTACAATTACCATCTATTTGCCTGTCTCCAACCTGTCTGTAGAATGCATCAAATATCCTCCTCTTACTCCCTACATTTATTTTTTTCCACAGTTCTGTGCTCTTCCAAGGTCCCTTTGAGTCAGTGCAGCTGCTACACTTTTCCTTCTCATACTTCACTATTAATTAAATTTTTCTGTTTTCATTATTTCGACACAGTGTATTTATCACAAGTCCTTCCATAAATGCACACTCACTTAAAAAATATATATGTTTATGTTTTATTGTGCGGCAGGTGTTACTTCATTCTATTGCTCTTTTTTCTTCTGTTATACTATGACATTCTTACAGGTCTTCAGTCAACCTTTTCCAGAAAAATTGGAAAATTGGTGTGTGTTATGAAGCTTACTATATAAGAGTTTATATATATATATATATATATATATATATATATATATATATATATATATATAGATAGATAGATATACACACACACACACACACACACACACACACACACACACACACACACGCAGATGAGTAAATATTTATTAAAGACAGCAGAAGATATGTAAAGAAATGGCACAACAAATAATATAGGACATTAACATGAATAATTCTTAACTTTGCTATCATTTCACTTTAAAAGCAGTTTTTATTTATTTAACATTTGTTAACCAGGAAAAGTCAGACTTGAAACTAAGCCATTTTTCAGCAGAGGGCCAGAGGCCCGGGGAGAAATGCTGCAGATGCATGTCTTTTTAACATGGGAGGAAACTGGAGTACCCAGAGGAAACCCAAATAAATTCTACACAGAAAGCACCCCAACCGATAATGGAACCAGAGAACTTCTTGCTGTGAGGTGACAACGCTACCGCTGCACCACGAGGCCGTCCATTAGCCATCACAAAAACAATTCAGACAATCTTATACACAGCAAAGATTTTTAATACAGACATGGAACAGATGTTTTATATCAGTATGAAGGTGCTAAAAGAATATCTTTGGGAGTAGTTGAAATAATGTGTCATCTATGCAATTTGATTTGTTTAAAAAGATTTAAAAAGTAAAAAACACAGCACAGTACTCCATGCAGTAAAGTGTTCTGTTTTAATACATCAAGTTGTGTACAAATGTGTCTTCACATTAAGCTCTGATCTGAGGATTTATCTATACAGCCCATTACTTTTACCTGTGAGTTATTTTGGTTTGTTTAAAAGGATTAGCACTACCTCATTTACATTTTGGGAAGTATTACATGCAATTCAGAGCTAAGAAACAAATTCCTGAGTTTTTACTCTGAATTGTTTATTCCTGAGTTTTTACTCATGTACCATCCAATTAATTTACGAGTTCACAAGAAAATCCTACATTTTTGTGGTTGATAGCATCTGCAACTTTTCTGTTAAAAATACTATTTTTATTTTGTTACAATCTTCCACTTGTAGTTGGCAAGAACTAGTGTGAACACATGCTGACACAACTTCTGTGGAAAGATAACACAGCTTTTAAAATTTATTACTGCTTTCAAAACTGTAAGCAATAGCTGTAGCAGTGCATGATAAGGCACATTCAGTGATGTTCAACATACAAATAAAAGTACTGTCTGACCAAAAGTAATGAATTTGTTTCTCTGCATATGCATCAAGGAAGAACCTAATGACTTACAGTCCATTAACGGACAAATTAGCAAAATTAATTAATAAAAGTACCAATAAAACCAATAAGCACCACCACAAAGCAAATGCTCCCATTTGATGAAAGATAAAGATACAAGTAACCAAAACAAAGTACATCCACGGGAGCAAACCACGACTGTACTATAAATGTTCCAAGGGCATCAAGCAGTACAGTAAATTCTTCAATGAATGCTGCTAAACGCAGTACAAATAAGTATTACAAACTCCTTTATTAATAAAGGAGTTTGTAATACTTATGTACTGCATAAGGAGTTTGTAATACTTATGTACTGCGTTTAGCAGCATTCATTGAAGAATTTACTGGACTGCTTGATGCCCTTCGAACATTTATAGTACGGTCGTGGTTTGCTCCCGTGGATGTACTTTGTTTTGGTTACTTATATAAATAAAAGTACTGTCTGACCAAAAGTAATGAATTTGTTTCTCTGCATATGCATCAAGGAAGAACCTAATAACTTACAGTCCATTAACTGACAAATTGGCAAAATTAATTCAGACATTAGTTTAAGGAATAAAAACATCTGCTGTTTCAGATATGATGAAAAATCATGAGCATTATGAGATGGTGTGGATCACTTCTGTTTCTTAAAGTGTTTACTACTTCTTCTGGCATATGCATCAGTCAGCAAAGTATTGTTTAAATAACCCTTTCTCTGATCATAAAGAGTTTTACTTGTTTATTACTTTACATTAAAGATTCTGCTTCTTTAAAGTCAGCTTTTTTTTCCAGATCCGAACACAGTTTTGAAAGATGTGCAAACGTACTAAAAGGGATATAGCCAAACAGATTTTCTGTTTCATTACAGAGTGAAAAATCACATTTCACAATGACACCCTTTTTCCAAAGTTCTATCTGATGATATATGTATCTGCTTTACTAAGATGGGATTAAAAAAAAAAAACTTCACAAATGTGTGGGAGTGAAAAAATCCCAGCCACATCAGCCGGATGTGAAATCCTATTTTTTTCTTTTTTCTGGATGAGCCTTCATAGCCCACTTAAACTAGCGGCTGCCTTCCTTCCCATCTTTGTGACTAGACATTGGATGACGGTGGTCCTAAGGCCTGTAAGAATACTCCAAATATGAACTGAAAAAATGAATGGTTATATTATCCTTGGTAGCCCAGGCAAATGTATTGTTTATGTAGCTTTTCATTAAAAAAAATCACATTTTGTTATGGTTTCCTTGCCTCCGTTTGTCAGGCACTAGCTATACTGACAGCTGAGGCATACACACCTATTAACTTAATTATGCAGGTTGCCAAAACGGGAGCGCAGAATCATTATTTTTTTTCCAGTGGAAGCTTTGACCAGCTGGTTTCATCTGGTATCGGCTTCAATCACCTTACCATCCACAGAATGTAGTAGAACCATGGAGAAGTACACCCAGGAAAGATGTTCAAAAATTGATTCAGGTAATAATATATGACATGGGATATGAATTCTGTCCTCATTGCCATTATGACTGAGACTGGCAGGACTTAGCCTGGCAATAAAAACTTTCCTAGGCTATGCAGCCCCTCCCTTTTTACCCACAACCCCATGCTCATTTGGACCTCTCTCCAGATCTCTCTTGCCATAAACTGAGACTGTCCTGTCAGAGAACTGTCTCGTGTCCCTGCTGTATTTTTAATTGTTTAAGTATATTTGACTTACATTATCTATTGATCTAGTGACTTTTAGCTATAACTACTATACATATATTTTCCAGATCAATATGCTTTTTTCCCGTTAAAACTGAGTATTTGTTGTGGTTCCCTTTCTGCCCTCTCCTTACTAGCCATACTGCCATTTGCCAGTGTAATTTTCCTCTTAGCATTACTTATAAACAATGTGCTTGTTGCGCTAGCTCTGATTTCTGTAGAGCTGCATAGTTCAGGTTTCAGCAGTTATAATTAACTGTATTTAACAGACTGTGTTTTAGTGTTGCACAAAAAACCTATCAGGGAAAGGAACATACTAGACATTGTTTGTGTTCCATTCCTAAAGAAATTACTGTTCATTTTTCAAGTTTTGCCACTGCTGATGTGCAGTGATCATGGAGTTATAAAGGTTAATTTGTTGCTATATAATTCTGCCAAAATGAAATCTAAACCAATGCACAGAAGATTAATTACAGACTATATGGAAGCAAAACAGTCACTATGTCAAACTAGAGTGATGTGTTGAGGGAAAAAAATGCAGAAGGAATGTGGAAAGTTTTGAAAGATAAATTAAATGCAAAAAAAATGACATTAGGATCTAGGCATACAACATCAGGGGAATATATTTCCAAAAGAACAAGATACCTGATTATGAAACGAGGATGAACTACAACCATAAAAATTGAAATAAACAAGTTGAGCACAGTGTGAAACAAGATCAAGGAAATACTGGAGAAAATTTATGCAAAGATATTGAGCATAATAGGAAACAATTTTATAGTTACATAAGCTGTGGAAGGAGTAAAGACATATAAATTGATTTCACTGTGTGTAGATGCTAAAATTTCTTCTCAAACACAACACGTCTAGCTTAATTTACAAAATCTTATACAAAACAGTTTGGCTCCACAAAAGGGGTGATATGTTGCACTACTGACATCCAGGTAACCTTAGATACTGAAATCAAATTAGATTATATTGAAAAAGAACTACACAAACTGGATCCAAACAAAGCACAGGGTGGAGGCAGAATTAGTGATGAGAACACTTCAGCAAGAACTTACAGTACAACTATATCTACTATTTACCAAGTTCTATAAATATGGAGAGATTGGAGACATGCACTTATTAAGCCTGTCTTTAAGGGAAAGAGCAGAAGACCACACACACAGTTATAAAGACCCTTAAGTCTACTTTTATGTAGTGGAAAAATAAGGGAGAAAGTAATATTGGTTTCAGGACTAAACTTGTTGGGACCAACCATCTCATTGCCTGTGCTTGGCATTTCTACAGTTGATGTTAAAACTTTTGATGTTGGTGTTCATGTTGACTCATATGTTGTCTGGCTAAGTCTTTAATACCTCTGTGCTGGTCTCAAAAGACTGCTGGACTTGGAGATCACAGTTTTGATTATACAGTCTTTTCTGTATGCACCACCCCACCGCTGTAATGGGCTTTGACTATGACCTCCAGTTTGAGACTGCAGCTGTTTGCTTCAACAGTCATCCACCCCCTGTCTATTCAGGACACAGAAACTATGGAGCTTCCTTCAGGGTTCAAACTCTCATTTCAACAAGACAATTCTTCTTCTTCTTGTACAAATTTTTTTTCCCCCTCTGAGATCAGTTAGGAAGGCTAGATGTATGAGGAAACACAAACTCACTCCCCCAATACCCTACCCTGGATATAGATGAGGATGAAGAGGCTGCATCCCCCCTCTCCCCCAATCCTCACAAGATGACATCAACTTCTTAAAGATCCTTGAGATGATAACAGTTAAGTAGGGATGGACACCAAATCCCCCTTCACCTAAACACATACTAGGCAAGGCTTTCCAGTAACACAAAACATCATCTTGAGTGCCCCTCATAACTGATAACCCTCAGCTGGTCATCCAAACTGCATGGAAAATTTCCAGTGCTTGCATACTAAAAACACCAAATAAGATCCTTTGGCCACTTAAGGACTGGAGAGGATTAGCTAGTACTTCAGGGTGAACTTTATTACGGCTGTTACCACCATGAAGAAGACTCCTACTTGTCAGAGCCCTGCTATCCATCTGACAAGCAAAGAATCTTATGCATTGGATAGGTTTGGGAAGTGAGTTGATCTCTCAGGTTTAAGATCAGGACCGTACCTGTTGGGACAAGCAATCTCATTACCTGGGCTTACCATTTCTACAATTTATGTCACAACATTTAATGCTGGTGTTAATTTTGACTGAGATGTTGTCTAGCTCAGTCTTTAATACCTCAGTACTCATCATCCATCTCAAAATTGAAGGCAGGAAACTACATGACTCATATGTTGAGATTCTAGAGGTACTTGACCTGGGAATCTTCTAAGACTCTGGAAGGAATGCCAGACAAATACTAGAAATAAATACAGACAGGGTATCATTGTGAGCTAGCCAATCATTTGTGTTCAAGGCAACTGTGACATCTCTGCATTGGCCCAGTAATCAAGGAGCCCCAATCCTCACCACTAACACCAGTGAGGCATGTGCACATTGGGAGGATGACAAGTACACACACAGTAAGGTACAGTTTTCCTTAAGAGCACACAGAGATCACAGTCAGTCTTGGGCTGGTTTCTCCCTCTCTCTCCAGATCCCCAGTAAGACTCCACACTGGCACAGCTACAGGGTTAAGATCTCAGCTGAGTGGTCAAGCCAAAACCCCCAGCACCCTCTCTGTCCAACCAGTGCTTCGTGTCCCTACCCAAGTAGCTGACACACACACACGCGCGCGCACACACACACACACACACACACACACACACACACACACACACACACACACACACACACACACTTTGAAATTGGATTTGTACACAAACACACAGACCCTCCTGGGGAAGGCTAGCACAGGTTCACTAGCTATGCCCCCTTCTGCCCAGACTATAAGGTAGTACCAGTTGCCACCAACCACCCTTATCAGCTACTATAAGGCCCTTACAAAGGGTGACCAGTTCTACTGTGTAATGTTACTATTATCCAAATGGTGTTCCAATACTAAGGCTATTTTAAGAGTGGTCTGTACAGTGTTACCAAATTATATGCAAGTACTGTAAGAGCTTAAATATCTCTAACAAACCAGCCACAATTAAAAGGTTTAAATATATTTAATAATAAATAATAACAGAACAAGACAATACTCAATAACTCAATACAGTGACAACAGAGTTCAGAATCACAGAAAATATTTCAAAACAACATCGCAGGACAGTCTCGCATAAATACAGAAAACATTTAGACTGATCTTACTATTTTCCTATCTATCGCTAAGAGAGATATAAAGTCTTACTTACAGAACAAGGCAAGTGCTGGTGAAAAGTTTACAGGTCCAGAGACAAATACAAAATGCACAAACTTGTCTCAAAGGTAGTTCTTAAATTAATAATACACATTACTGCTGGGTTAGCTAGATGACATCACTATTTGACATCTGCCTCCAGTTCCCAGGCTAAACAGATACCAACATAATTTAACTGGAAGTCATAAAACAATTAACACTTTTACATTTTAAACCTAGTAATTATTTCTGTCTTAAAACAATATAAAGAAACTCTATCTGTAGACATTCTGTCTTCTAGCTGTGGTAAACACAATTGTAAAACTCTTTATTTATTTTCTCAGCGTTTGCAAGTTAACTCTGTATGTCCCAGTTTCTACTATGAAAACATACATTTGCACAGGCATATACTCCACATACATTTCTGATCTTTTCCAACAGGTGCACTGTGGTTACATTTTTGAAGCTCAGCACATAACATACAGGTTACTTACATTTGTAGACAAGCCTATGGGTCATATTAATATTTACAGTGACATAGAATTATTTACAAAATTCTAGCTAGCTGGGCTGGAAGCCTTCACAGCAATCACTGAGGCACACCTCAGTCAATTTGTTTACCTGATTGTACTGTATTCTATCCTAGTTACTCAAATAGTGGGGGTGCCAGCTTCTCAGTTGTCCAAACTAAGACATAAAGTTGTGGCCAAATAATGACATCATCATGAATGTGGTCAAGAGTTTGACAACACTGGATGTAACATGAGCATCTTTGCTTATGACAGTGCCAAATAAGGACATGTGCTACATGGTGTCCTGATTTCAGCAAATCTTTTAAATCTAAACAATCACATTTTTCCTGCAAAGACCTAGCCACCCTCTTTATTTAAGATCAGCAGAAGCAAAGCAACTATGTGGCTAATCTAGTAATCATACCCTGGCTGCTGTGTCTACAATTATACCTTATCAGACACTAGAAAGTGAACATATTTCTTTGCTTTCAGTTTTGACATTTGAAGATACAGGTGAAAAAAAAGCGTGAGTCAAAGGACCATATTTGAGGATATACTTAACAGCTAATGATATCTCATCAAAAGAATTATATTTTAACCAAATATATCAGCTGCTGTTTGAATATAGGTGCTGCTGGCATTACAGTTGATTTTGGTCAGGAAAAAGTATAATACATGGAACTTTGCAAGCAATTTATAAAGAATATTGAGTCCTTGAATATATCATGTATATTTATTTTATTTATATGCCTTATTAATCAGGTGGATGGTTTCGTTTACTTGAGACCTTTTTAAGTGCAACATGAGACAAGTTAAAACTTAATGCAAAGAGAAACATTGATCCAAAGAGTATAAAAGCATCCAACATCATATTAACATTCAACTGACGCCAACAGTATCCAAAGGGTCCAACAATAAAGGCAATAGACAGCACAATTTTCCCCAGGATGTGGCCACGATCCAAATACTTGTTTTTGTACAGCTTTTATTGCAACAGAAACAAAAGCACAATACTGGTTAAGCGCTTTCATGTATGTCCATACACTTCATCAGAACAAGAGTGAAAATTAAAATCAGAACTTAAATACTTAAAAAAAACGCCAAAATCCTTGCTAATGAAATAATTACACTTTTGCCCTTAAAGCTACAATACAAGACTCTTCTAAACAGACATTATCCACGCACTTTAAAAACCTGCCATGAATCAACATATTTTGATCACATCCTACTCTTGACAATGTTAAATCAATTAAAAATGATTTAAAATAGAATGTGTCAAGATATATTGAATAAAATAATCTCCCCATTCAATAATGCAAGTCCCATTTCATGTCTTAATTCAAATATATGTTACCATTATTATAAATATGTATATAAAAATACTATATTTAGATATTTAGATATAAATTTTAATGAATATATGAATATAAATATAAAAAATATATCTAAAAAATACTTGTATAAAAAAGTACTAATGTAAAAAAATGTTGAAGTTTTAAAGGTACAAAAAAACCTTCTAGGAAACAATGTCAACTTTTAATGAGGGGTTTAGTGGGAATGACTTCATTTAAACCTGGGAAACATGCTGCATTAAGTTTGATTTGCCATTTGATTTCCCTTTCTCCCACAATACTTTTGATATCACCACCCCTGGGATTAAGTTTCACAATTTCCAAAATAGCAAACTTGTAGTTACAGCAAATATTGTTGCTGGCCACGTGACAATATAAGGCATTGTTCACATCTTTTTTCTTGATGCAGTACATGTGATCATAAATTCTATTCCTAAACTGCCTGTCGGTCTTCCCAACATAAAAACAAGGACAAGAGCAACACAGGGCTAAATAAATTAAATGTCGAGATTGACAGTTGCCATTAACAAACCAAATTTTATTCTTGTTGACATTGTTTAATGTACAACTGTCTTCCTCAAATATATATGAGCATTGTGAACAGTGTCCACATTTCCTGGTTCCTATTTTGGTATTAGACCTTTTTAAACACTCCCTGCTGGATTTCCATTCAATAATCTTTTTTATATTGAACCCTGTTTTATACACAAACATGGGCTTGTCACTAATATGTTTTTTAATACCCTCATCACTGGTGATAATATTCCAGTTGATGTTAATTATTTCTTTAACCTTACCAACATGCTGCCCATATTTCAAAATACAGGATTTGGAATATTGTACTTCACTGTTGTTATTTTTACCAATTAAATTCCTTACCTCATCTGTACTAATATTCAAAGGATGTGAAGTAAATCCCTTCCCTAGTAATGGTGGGTATTTTTTACCCCACTCATGGATAACATACTGGGTTACATCTTTAATCATATAATCAGGGTACCCCTTGTCTTTGAACAGCTTACCAATGAAATCCATTTCCTGTTTCATTTTCTCTTCCAAAGATGTCATCCTGGCAGCTCTGATACACTGCCCCTTGATTATACTACGTTTCTGGGAATACGGGTGTGTACTACTAAAATCTAAATACCCATTGCTAAAGGTGTCCTTTCTGTATATATGAGATTGAAAGGACATACCATCATTGTAAATGAACACATCTAAGTAATTAATCCCCACCCGGTTGAATTGGTGTACAAACTGTAGGTATGTAGTAGTGTTGTTGATGTACTCAATGAAACTTTGAAGTTGTATTTCATCCCCCTTCCACAGGATGAATAAATCATCCAGATATCGAACGTAACAGGTAATATATTTCATCCAGTCTGTTTCTAGTACAAACTCCTCTTCCCAATCTAAGAGTACAAGATTTGCATATATGGGGGCACATGCTGCCCCCATTGCCACACCTGAAATTTACCTATAGTACTCTCCTTCATAGTAAATAAAATTGTTCTCAAGTATAATTTCAACAAATTCCGAAATAAGTTATATTTTATCCCGACTCAACCCACTAAAGAAATCATAACATTGCGCCATTCATTCATTACTTTCTTGTCTATCTAGTGAATATACAAAAATAATCTCATGCACAATAGGGGCACATTTTAAGAGTCACACATAGCTAACCGGGCATATGCATACCTCCATTAGTGAAAAGCACTGAAAATGATAAATTCTCCTCCAGTGAATGCAGCCCACTCTCCTCCCAATCTAACCAACCAGTCACTGCAGTACTTTGAGCATGCAGTCCTGACTGAGGTCTTTATGCACAATGAACTGCAGTTTAACTCACTCACTGATGGTCCCCTCCATTGTGCTGTGGAGGGAAAAGCTGAATGATACTGGGAGCATAGCAAATGTTCCTTAAATGATTTAAATCATTTCATTTAACATCCCATTCTGAGTCATCAATGGATGTGAAATGATCACTCTAAAACTGGGACTGTCTCACACAGAGTAGGACAAAGATGAATATTTATTGTATTGGGACTGCCCTGCTGAGAGAAGAACTATGGAAGTCATGCCTAACGAAGATTAATATTTGTTGTACTGCAGAGATTTCCACAAGCAGCTCAGATTTTATCCGTCCAGAGCCAAAGCTATCAGAAAAGACTCACAACTATTTATCTCCTTCTCTAATAAGAAACTGCGCTGTAAATATTGTAAAATTACTTTATTTAGATGGTCGATTAACTAAACTGAATTCTGATACAAGAAGTGCAATATATGTTTGCCTTCTGCTCCTTTAGCTCATTCAACAAGGACAGTGGCTACAGCACAAGCATGATTCAGAAACACATCCTCAAGTTGATACCTGTACAGCACCTACACGGGCTTCAGCTAATGCTTTCACGTGCAATATCTAGATCTAGGCTAATATTTCAGGCCTGAATCTTGGCTTGAAAGTAATCAACCAGGAGAATAAGCGTGAGAGTCTGTCCTGTTAGTTGATTAGGATGAAACTCCTCCTATTAGAAAGGAAAGTTGTGTACTTACAGTAGTTTAAGCTCTAGATGAGCACTTCCATACCCATCAACATACCTACCTTTTTTAATCCTGCAACCACAAACTGTTCTACTTTGCACAGCATAATAGAGATGATGAGAGAAAGCTAGTTCCAATAGCATTATGGGTAAATAGGTAGGGGGTACTAGATAAGAAAAGTTTCAGATGATGAACTGTTTAAAGACCTTTGCCTTTGCTCCTGTTGTGGATAGATATGGACCTGCTCATCCAGATGTAATGGTAAATGGTAAATGCATAATTTTGTTTATTACATCAGGTGGCAAGGAGAGGAGTAGTGGAAATTTAATGTTTAGTCCTGCACTTAGGAAGAGGTAGACATAAAGCAAGATGATACAGAATGTCATTAAGGAAGACAAAGGCAGTTGACACTGACTCCTTAATCATATATTACATAATCTGCTTACTCCATCCAGTGAACTAGTGATGTATGGTACGGTAAGAGTTCCTAGTCCTTATCCATGCCCCACCTAAGATGTGTAACTATCTTTATTAACATTTGACTATCAGAAAAGGTCAGGACTCAAAACTGGAGATATGTTACTCTAGACAGTGGTCAAAATTATTTCCTTTGTAAAAATGGGGACACGAACTGGAATCTTGTACCACCAAAGTACCTAAGGACTTGAATGGTGTCAGCTTTCAGAGAATAAAATGGTCAGCCTCTGCTAGTGATCTGCATCATATAGCGGTATGTATGAATAACTTTTGAGTTGTGGCAAATGAACTATAACTCCCATGTGCTCATGACTGAATCTCTACAGAAATATTAAGAAACAAAATGCAATAGCTGTCATTTACAGAAATCTGACTTTAGATGACCAGTGGGGGGAGAGGTAACATAACTTCTGCATAATGGAACTCACTGAGCTACATTAGGACAGTATTTGACACAGAAGTGGGGGGGACCTGTCACAGAATGACAGGCCATGCAGCTTGAAGCTATTGTCGATACCAGCCACTTGTGGCTCTCTAAAAATGAAGATATGGATTGGGCATGCTGTACAGAGTGCAAAGGTTAACAACATCCCAAGGAGAAGAGACATATCATTATCCCTATACTTTTATTCAGCGAATTACAATTGCTAACTAGTAAATTAAAAGGAATACAACTATTTTGTTTTCATATTTTAGAATTATTAGTGCAGCTACAAAGCTCACCATGCCAGCCATGAAGAGAAGGGAGGGGAATCAATGAGCCACAACATAACTGAGTGTGTCTTCTCATTTATGTTAGCTGTCTTGGTCATTCTCATTTATTTTTGGGGTAGCTGCTCATGACAGTTACATTCCTGACAGTCATGGAGTATGAAAATGCACTATTTTCAATGGAGGTCACAGCATGGAAAATCCTGTTTCGTCAGGTTGGAATAGACATGAATTAACTGTATTAGTTAAGATATTTCAAGGAGTTTTACCTCCTGCACAAAAAATATGATAGAAATTTGAATTCAAAGTCTAGTTTTCCAAATGTAAATGGAATTTGTAAATGATTATGAGAACAGAAAACATTATGAATTGTGTGAGCAGTCTGTATTTATTCTACTGTTAATTTTTATGACTTAGTCTCCTGTTTCCATTCAGTCAATAAAACAGAAGAGGTTCTACTGTGAATGCAAACAAAAAATGAGTGAAAAAGTATGAGGTGATGGGATAAACTGGCAGATTGATTACAAAACTACTCCAACATTTTCACCTGTTATACTGTAACCAACAGGGACTGCATGTACATATTTCTATGTGAGTGTGTCTGCTTGTGTGTGCCCAAACATATATATTGGTGGGTATACCTTTGAGCATGGTTGCAATACATAATTTCAGCAGTCTAGAATGCCAAAATAGTGGGAAATGCAGTGTCAGAATGTCGACAATTTATTTTTTAGACCCAAGTAAGTGGGTTGGTGTTAGTGGTGGGAATGTGTTTGTACAATTGTTTTTAGATTACGGTTAGAGTAAGGATTAGGTACAGTGGATAGCTTTTATGTTGTGCTTGCGTGTTGGTGCCTATGCATGTGTGGGCTTGTTTTGTGTATTTGTAGTCTTATATAAAGTTATTTTTTCCAAGGTAAGGTGCAGTGTTAAGTTTAGGGTTAGCACACATTTAGTAAAGTGGGGATAGGAAAAGCAGACTGCTTTTTTGCAATTAATGTGAGATTTAGGTATTTTTTAATGTAGGTATTGTGGGTTTTATATTTTGATGCCTCAATGTTATGAACTGTTGGTATTTAGGCATTAGTAATTTGAGTGTTCATGTGAAAAGTATTTTTAAATATACTGTTTAGCATGTGTTCATGTATACATGTGCAGGTGTATGTGTGCATGCATCTGTGCTTGCTTGTTTTTCTATATCTGTGTGCATGCGGAATAAAATAACATGACACATCCTCAATTTTCAGCATTTAGTTCTATGCATTTTGTTGTTAGTTTTTTGGCTAAAAAAATGTATAGCATGCTATAATGAGCCTGTTCAATTTCTGGCATTTTGAACCTTATAGTATACATTTAAAAGGATACTTCCTTCATTTATGTTTGCAATTTTTTGACTAAATGAACCGGATGGTGCACTTTTGAAGCTACTCTTCCGGTGCTGATAATTTTTGGGTTCCAAAGGTGTACAGTTACTTTCTGCAGGGAGACTCAAAATTAACCATGTGAAAGGTAAAAACAAAATAAATTAGTGAATACATGCATATCTGACAGTACAACGCAAGAGATATTTGGTGCAGCACCAAGAAACGTTCACCCTGTTGAAAATAAGGTTGATAACTGAGATAAACTGTTGGTGTTCTGTAAATTTTCCAGTGTGACAGAAAATGCACAGTCTTGCTGGGCCAAGTATTCTGACACCTTGTGTGTCATAATTGTTGTTATGTATCTCTGTGGCATGTTCTTTGCATGCTGTTGAGAACGAGACTGTTTGTTTCTCTTGAGAGGAGGCATTTCAGACACTGTTAGTCCTGATGGCTGTCATGTTAAATTGCTAAAGGATCAGCTCCATTTTTTTAATACTTTTTATATCCTGAAAAACAAACTGCAGCTTTATTGAAAGCTGCATGGCTCTTTGCTTTATTTTATGCAGATGCGTAACATATTTCTTAAGAGCTTGCGAAAGTAACTATTTCATTATTGTCATGGCTTTGTGTTAAAACATTATCCCACCACGATTTTCATGCAGGAATGGGTGTGTCCTACATGACTGACAGGGCTGAGTGACAATCCATGCAGATTATACAGTGAGATGGTGAATATTCATTCTCTGGCCATTTTTAAACACAGGCTTCATGCTTTTTCATGTTATCTTTAATTAGAGTTAGTATAGCTTTTAGTACACGATACGTAACAGAAGTAAAATAAAGTTATCCTAATTTTCTACATTTATAAGTGTACCGCCGAAAGCACCACATGTCCTGGGTGTCTGACTTGCTTTGCACTTTGTACTTAACCACATACTGTGTTGTATGGTATGAAGCCAGTCGGAAGGGCAGTATGGACCACTATCCACAAGTTCCTGTTTAGCAGCACCCCCCCACCTTTCTTTGTATTAATGTTGTGCAGTAATTGCTTTTGTAGGGGGACAAGCCCCCCCCCCCGCATCCCCCCCACCTTTCTTTAAGCATTTTTCTGGAGATAAAGCAACAAGCAATATTCTAAGCCAGTGGGACAATAAATACATACAATAAATGCAATAAAAAAGACCTCCCAGAAAGGTCGCCACCCGCACCTTTACAAAATACGAATTTTAAGTCTGTGTAACAGTTTCTATACGTGCAGCATATTATGTGCTCGCACCCCTCCCCTTTAAAGAACAGTAATTCTCAGCGTAATAATTTTGTATAAATGCAGCATATTCTATCTTCCTTTGAATAGCTAAATCTGTTTGGATCGGTGCAGCAAACATCCTGGCAGATAGGTTCAGTGCTAACTTCACCCCCCTGTCATCCCCTAGAGGGCTCATCTATATACCAGAAGAATGCAAAGTTCCTGTAATCACGGCTGCACAGGTAAAAAACACACTATCCAATGCCAAGAACACAGCATCCATGGGACCTGACGACATCCCAGGTTGTGTTCTACATGAACAACAGAACGAACTGGCACCCCCCTAAGTACCATGTTCAATCATAGCCTCACCTCAGGCTATGTGCCCACTGAATGGTGCACAGCGACAGTTATCCCACTACACAAAGGGGAAGCCACCACAGACCCCGGAAACTACCGCCCCATTAGCCTAACGAGCCTGGTCTGCAAGGCTATGGAACGTATCATCATGGAACTTATAAACAAAGACATTGGTAATCTCCAAACTCAGGACCCCATCCAGTTCGAGTTTGTAAAAGGCAGATCATGTCTCCTAAACCTGACAGACTTCTTTGAAGCAGTCACCAAAGTCGTAGATGAGGGTAAGGTGGTTCATACAGCCTATCTAGATCAAGCCAAGGCTTTCGACACCATCCCCCACTCTGGAATTACAGATAAACTCACTAAACTAGGTATAAATCCCTATGTCACAAGATGGGTTGCCAACTGGCTCAATGACAGAACCCACACTGTGAAAGTAGCAGACTCCAAATCCAACTTCAGACCAGTGACAAGTGGAGTACCACAGGGTTCATTCCTGGGTCCTCTCCTGTTTGGTATCTACTTCTCTGAAGTACAGGCCAACACAGAAGGTCTTTATTGGCTAACGGTTCGCAGATGACTGCAAACTAGGAGCCATAATCAAAACTCCAAAAGATGTGGACATCCTACAAAAGGGCCTCACTGAGACAGATGCCTGGTGTCAAAGGCATGGCCTCATGCTCAATGTCAAAAAGTGCATTGTCAACCCTTTTGGTAAAAACTCAGTACCCATGAACTACCACATAGGTGGTAGTCTACTTAACACTGAAAGTGTGATAAGAGACCTTGGGACACAGGTGGACAGTAGTCTCTCCTTTGATAATCACATCGCCACAGTAGTCAGGAAATCCTTCTATGTGGCACACCTCATCACAAAAGGTTTATCATCCAGGAAAAAAGAGGTCATTGTTCCCCTCTACTCGTCACTCATTAGACCCATTATAGAGTACAATGCCCCTTTTGGTATGTACCTCACAAGACATCTACAACAACTGGAAAGGCCACAGAAATACCTCACAAAGAGGATTACCGGCCTCAAAGAGATGCCCTATGCAGACCGTCTCAAAAAACTGCAGCTTTACTCCGTTGCATATCGCCTACTCAGAGGCGATCTCTGCCTAACACACAAAGCTATGTCAAACCCAGAGCTTTTAGACATGCTCCACTTAAAGAGATCCCAATCCCTACGAGCTACACGCTCTAGGGACCTAAACTTCGTCACCGCAATAAACAGAACATGCTGGAGGGATACATTCCTGTCCCAGAGACTTCCCATACTCTGGAACAAACTACCTATCTATATCAAACAAAGCTCCTCATTAGCACTCTTCAAGAAAAATCTTGATGATTGGATGGGAGATAGGAAATTCACCCTGGGGATCACTTATGTGGCTCTGCTCGACAGTGGCACAGGAAAATAATTTTCTTGGGTGGCGAAAGCCAAGGTACCTTTGGCTAGGCTTATATAGGCCCTCGGGCCAATAGCCTAGTACCTACCTATGAACCTATTTGTAAGTACACATTCTGCCAAATTATTTAGTCTAAGATGTAATTTATCGAAGCTTTTGATCACTGCAAATTGGAAATCCTAGTACCGGCAAATAAGGGAGAAAAGGCTTTGTAGTGAAATAATTACAATGTTTAGCATACTCAACTTTCTGAGGATGGTTATCCCATGTTTATTCAAAGCACTTTTCAAAATAAACGTCATGAGCAAAGTGCTGGGGGGTCCTTGCTACTGCGCATCTGATGGGGTAATGTTCTAATACAAAAACATTGTCATTTGCAACTGAGTACGAATTGGCATGATTTGTAAGTAGGCATTTCGCACCCATCAGAATTATTTACATGCATTCTCATTACACAGCATTTGGACATATGTGAATACTTCAGGGTGGTGACCGTTTAATAGGGTTGCCACCTTTTCAAATGCCCAAAGTGGGACATTTTTGGTACAAACGTCAGATTTTGCAGTGTGAAACATACTCACGGCCAGTACAAAGGACAGAACTTCACTTTTTTGCCTAAATAAAAGCTTATTCTTATAGCATTTTAGTTGCTTATTCTGTTTCTTATAACATTTAGGTGTTTCAGATACAGAATAACTGGTTTATGCAACTATTACATAAAATATAGGAAATATTTTTGTCCTAAAATCTCAGGACATTTGCCATTTTTTCATTTTTTTTTTTTTTGCAGGACACAACTACCCAAAGAAGGACTGTCCCTCGCGAAGTGGGACAGGTGGTAACCCTACCGTTTAATCTCCGATGACCTATATGGCACAGCGCGAACGTGCTTTTCAATGAAGCTTTCAACAGACACAAAAATAAATATTCTATATATGCTGAAATTCTAGTTGGAGATGTGTTTCTATTTCATTTTATATAACAGGCTCATCTTACCTTATCTGAAATCACTCTGAACCCATTCGGAAAAATCAACCACACTTGTGCAGGACTTTGCAAGTACACCATTTCTCCGTCCATGCACGCACACGTGAACACACATAACGTACATTTTAACACTTCTAGGCATGCAGTTGCATGTGGAAAATTCAGACTTCTCTTCGTGCTTAACATCCACCATCTATCCCATAATACACTGCACTGGTCTCCCTCTCCCAAGCTTCGTTTGTCTGTAAAGTGATCGGACGATGTTTTGGTAGCCCCATACGCCACTGTTTCTAAATTCTTATTTTGAAAGGGGTTGTGAGTGTTTTTTTAATAATTTATTATACTTATTGATAATCTTCGTTGCTTCCAACTGCTTTATTTAGCAGTTTTTAAACGTTCCTGTCAGAAATTACGTTTTTAAGTTTTGAGTGTAGGCCCGGCTGAACGTCGATCTCTCTCGGTAAATGTCCCACTTTTGATTATTTAAAAAAGTGAACACTTCTCGCTGTTCCACATCAAATGAGTCTGCACACATTTCAATTTTAAGAATATTTCTAACCAATGTCAATGATAAATAATAATGAATCTTGCTAATTCATCAAAATAACATGTTGTAAGTATAAAGTAGCACATTTTAACTATGCTGTGTTTCCTAAAGGACGATGCTATTAAGCTGTTAGCATGTATTCCACATTTTACCAATTTGTTCCACACTAAGAAAGCAGTGTTCCACATTTTGGTGATGGAAGGTTGACAGCTATACAGTGTGCTCTTCTGCAGGTTGTTTTACCTATTTACTTTCTCATTTTATGTTGTGGTTGCTTTCAGTAGTTTACTGTAACTTGTTTGCGTATTTCAGCTTTTCCCGGTTAGGGGTCGCCACAGCGGAACTCCGGTCCGCTAATAATTGGTAGTGGATTTTTACGTACCGGTTTACCAGCCGTGATGCACAACCTTCAACGAAGGCACGCCCCATTCACGTATGCCTCCACACATAATATTACAAAATGATTGTTATCTTTGGTGTTACATAATAATTTACAGTGGTGTGACTGTCTCAGTCTCTGGTTGCTTCTTAAGGTGTGAAGAGGCTTGTCTGACTTAACTGTCACATGAACCGCTTAACTGTATTTTCGCATTATCTCCAAATTTTTGCCTCATATTTTTGGTCTGCTCCTCATAATTTTTTTTGGCAAATCAATAGCAAATCATTGAGGATTAAAGTCAGAGAATAATGACAGACATTTGAGTTACAGACTTCATACTCTTCAGAAAATTCATGCTAATCCAAAATCTGTTATTCTATCAACTTTCTATGTTTATAAGAGCAATATTAAAAAAAAATCTCTATTTTTCAGCATGTGTCCCCCCATTATATATGGCTTTGTCCATATTTCTCTGTCTAAGAGGATGAGAGGTATGTCCTCTGGTTGTCAATGCCAAACTTTTTGGCTTTTGCTTACAGTACTTAGGTGGCTTCCCTTGTTTAACTATGGATGGTGGATTCCATAGGTGTTCATGCAGAGAGAGAGACAGAGAAATCCTTCCACAGAAAGGGTACAAAAAGTTAATAGTTTATTTAGTGGAGAGCCATAGCTCTTAAAAATGTGCAGTTTGTATTAAGAGTTTTGGTTCCATACTCTTGACACACACAAAAAGAAAAAGTTAGGTTTATACAAAATTCTTGCTAGTTCAAAGTTC